>NC_048909.1:5491046-5582481 GCF_011077185.1 Oxyura jamaicensis
ACACAGGCAGGCAGAGACACAGCCGGACACACAGGCAGGCAGAGACAGGCACACACGGACACGTTACAGCACCCACCGACTGCTCCCGAGGGCCGGGGCTGAACACCCACTGCGTGCCCCCGGGAAAAGCGGCAGGGTGCCCTTGTCTGGGACCCTTGGGGGTTTCTGAGGTGCCGGCCTGCCCCGGGCGGGGCTGGCAGCGCCCAGCCAAAGGCCGCGGCCCGGCCCCCGGGGACTCACCGGGGACTTGAAGCCGCCGCCGCTCCTCCGGGAGCCGCCGGGGGGCCTGCAAAGCAAATGGCGGTCTGTCAAGGCCGGGTGGGGAATGAGGGGGGGGGCGGGGGGGGGGAGAAGGGGGCAGCGAGGCCCTGCTCCTACCTCCGGGCCGGCGGCGGCGCGCTGCGCCCCGAACCCTGCGGGAGCCCCTCCGCCAGGGCGGCCGCTGCCCGCCGGTACCGGCGGCACCACCAGCGGAGCCGCGGGGTGCGCTGGGAGCTGTAGTCCGTGCGGCGCGGGGCGTGCTGGGAGTTGTAGGCGCCCCCCTCCCCCCGACGCGGGGCACGCTGGGGCGGGTAGTTCTCGGAGCCGCGAGGGCTGACAGGGCCCGGCTGAGGCCCTGGCTCGAGAATAAATGTGTCTGTGTGTAATTGGAGGTGGTGTTTAGGTGGTACAATAAATGTGTCTGTGTGTAATTGGAGGTGGTGTTTAGGTGGCACAATAAATGTATCCGCATGGAACTAGAGGTGGCGTTTAGGCGGGGCACAGTGAATGTACCTGTGTGTGACTAGAGGTGGCATTTAGGTGAGGCACAATGTAATTATCCCAATTAACGCTGGCACCCAGCGCTTTCAGAAATGCCTCAATGCCCCTCAGCCACCTCCACCCTGGTGCTGTGGCTGCCCAGGGGCTCTCAGGAGGAGCTCTGGGGCCTTGTGCTGCTGCCCTTGTGAAGGAGCAGCCAGCACCCTGCCAGCATGACCGCCAACTGTCCCTCAGAGCCCCCCGGGTGCTCCCCTGCTGCCCCCAAGCAGCCACTGGCTGGGGCAGAGCTGAAATGAGGAACAGGGCTGGAACGGATGGGCTCGAGTCTAAGAGCTGTGCCTGGAACCGACAAGCCTGTCATGCTCAGCCGTGCCTGGCTGCCCCAGCTGCCATCAAGTGCATGCCACTAGGAGGGTGCAGAAGGGAATAAAGCTGGTGTCCCATCCTCGGCGAGCACACAGCCCTCTTCCCACATCTTTCCTGGCCCACGAGTGAATGCTGGCCGCCCCCTGTGCACTGCCAGGCACTGTCGGAGCTGGACCCTTCTCAGAGCCACGCTCCGCTCTTGCCCCACTTGGAAGGCCCAAGGGTGCGACACCGCAACCGCACGGCAGTGAAACACAACCGGGGCGAGCCGCGGCTTCCACGGCAGCGCCCAGGCAGCGAAGGGAGCCACACGGCAGAGGCCGGGGGCAGCGTGCCCAGCCCGCAGGCTCCGGGGAGCCCGGTCCCTACCCGAACTCGGCCCCGCTAGGGGCGGGAGGGACGGCCGGGGGGCGACAAACCGGGGCCGGGAGGGGACAGGGGCCGGGAAGGGAACGGGGCCGGGAGGGGACAGGGGCCGGGAGGGGACAGGGGCCGGGAGGGACCCGGCGGGGCGGGCGCTGTGCTCGGGCCGGGCCAGGGCGGAGCCTGGCGGCCGCCTCCGCCGCTCCCCTCGGCGGCTGACGTGGCCCGGGCGCGGGGCGGACATGGCGGACGGCAGCAGGCAGAGCAAGCTGGCGGCGGCCAAGAAGAAGGTGAGGGAAGGGGGGACGGGACGGGACGGGACGGGACGGGAGCGGAGCCGAGCCGCCTCGCCGGGCTGCTCGGGCCCCGGCGCCCCGTGAGGAGCGGAGCCGCTGGGCCCGGCCTCCTGCGGTGAGGGGCGAGGGGCACCGGGGGGGCCACTCCGCTTCGCCGGGCCCCGGTGGGAGCCCCCTGGGTGTCTACGGATGTCCCCGGGTGTCCCCTGGTGTCCCCTGGTGCTGGGCGCTGCGGCCGGGCCTTTCCCAGCCGGGGGTAGGCGGCCCCGGTGAGGCCGGGCCTGGGCCGGTGCTGCCCGCCCGCCCGGGTTCTGTGTTTGTTTGTCCCTTTCCTTCTCCTTTCTTACCATATATATATATTTTTTCATTTTACTTTCTTTATTTTTTTTCTCCGGCCCCGCGGGGCAGCCCGGCCCCGTCCGTCCCGGCGGCTTTGCGTGCCTGTGTCAAAGTCAAGCGGCTGGGAAAGTGTCCTGGAGCGGCTCGGGCTTCCATTTTGAAATCCTCCGAATAAATGGGATCCCTCTTATTTTATTTTTGCCACCTTGGCTTTGAAATACGGCCCTGGCCGCCTGGCCGGGTGGGTGGCAGCAGCTGCCAGCTGCGGTGTCTGCACGAAATGGAGCTATTTGGGCTGCCTGGCAGGGGGCAGCTGCAGGCGGTGCTGTGCGGACCGGCCGGGGACTGCTCGGTGCTCCACCAGAACACAGGAGACATAAGCCGGGGTCAGCTTCGAGCTTATCAGCCTGGCTTTGCCGAGGTGAAATGGATGTTATTGTAAAATCAAGTGGAGATGGCTCATCCCCTTAGCTCACACTTAGGCCAGTGTCTGTGTTACTGCATTATCTACGAAGATTGTAATTTTTCTTCAGTTCTTTCCCAGATTGTAATTTTTCTTTCCCAGAATGGAAGCTCTTCCTCTCAGACTGCTTTTCCACTTTGCATTTAGGATTAATTGCTGTTTATTTTTTTTCCTTGCTGCTAATTATAGACTTAAAAATATTTTTTTCATCTCCTTTCAGTTACAGCAAAGGGTATCAAATTCTTTGTTTCCCAGGACCTTCATTAGTTGTACACAGAAGTTGTATATTTACAACTCCGAGTCTCTTGTCATAAAGCTATCATGCTAGTTCTCACTTTTAAGCATCTCTGAATTATTTTTGATATTTTTAGAGGGTGAAGTCTTTCAAGACAGCTTATCTTGTCCTTACACTTTATCTTTTTACCTTTTTTTTTTTGACATTATACTCACAAAAGACATATTCCGTTTGGACTTCAGATTATTCTTTGTTTTTTTTTTTTTTGCAGCTGAAGGAATATCAGCAGAAGAATAGCCCTGGAGCAACTGCGGGAGCCAAGAAAAAACGAAAAACTAAAGAAGGAAGTAGGCCTGAGACTCCCACAAACGATGACAGACAGTCTCCAGAGAACGTGAGCGTCTCATTCCTTCTCCCAAATAATTTGCCCCCGCCTTGTTCTTTGGCTTCCCAAACAGCATAACCACAGCTGAAAGAGGGTTATGCCAGTGTAATATTAATGGCTCGTGTGCCTGTATTAGCAGCGTGTGAAGTGTGCTGCAGTGGTTAGCAGCTAAAACTCCTGAAAGGTGCATGCTAGAGTCAGGGTACGTGGCGAGGCGGTGTCTGATCGTACAGTGCTGTAGTGCAACCCTGGCTATGTCCAGAGCTGCTGCTTTGAGGTGTGTGCTCCTACGGAGCTGGAGGATGCCAGTTTCTTTGGCTGCCTTTGATTGACATTTTTCTGCCTGTCCTTTTCTGAGCTGTTTCTCTTTCCACTTTTCTTTCGCCTCCTTTAGATTCAGAACATTCTGAAGGTGCTGGTGTCAGACCTTAACCGCTCCAATGGGGTAGCCATACCCTCATTGGACAAGAGGAAGGTGAGGCAGTGCTCGTGTCCCTCTCAGTGACTTGCTGCATGCTTCGGGTTCTGTTTAAACTGACCTTGATTTTTGGATGGAGCCTTGTTCTGGCATATCTGCTGTCAGTTGCTTGAGTTTCTGTTGCTGTTTTTATTAACGTGGAGCTGTTCGTTAACACCCGTTTCCATTGCTCGTAAGTGCTTGTTTCCTCCCGGTTTCTGTCAAACCTAACACGTGCAAAAGTGAACCTTGTCAAATACTTGTCCTTGAGACAGCTGAGCTGTAAGGAAAAAGGAATCTGGGGTGAAGCAATAAATTAACTGCTGAGGAACACCGCGCTAAGAAGAGGCAGTGTCTTCTTAGTCCGCATTTCTGCTGTTGTGTGTGCCATTGCTTTATTTACCCTAGCGCCTTGCTTCTGAAGGGCATGTTTCTGCTCGTGGCTCGTCAAGCAGCTGCCCTGAACAAGCTATGTAGTTATTCCAGCCAACCCATTTTATGACGGGTGATGAAACTCGCACAGGTGATGTACAGTCTGGCAAGTACCACGGTTTTAAATATGTTTAGGCAGGAAGTCAGGTATTTCAAGTCAAGCATTTACAGGCTTTAGCGTCTTCCTTAGCTACTGAAGAAGAAAGGGCAGGAGGTACTCCAGCAAGCAATCTACATGTGTCCAGGAGCAAATGTAAGCAAGCCACCTTTAAAAAAATATTTCAGACAGTTTAATTAAAGAAGGTTCAAATTGTGATAGAAACTAAGGAGAGTAAAGAATTTTCTTTCTGTTTTGTTGTACCAAAGCTCTGCTTCCCATTTTCCCTTGTATATGGTAGCTTATTTATCTACCTTTTTTCAAGTCTAGCTGTCACAAAGTAACCCCTTATTATATTTACTGTGTATCTACACCTTTCCACCAATAAGTACAACTAAGTGAATCACCAGGGGTACCAGATAGATGGAGTGAAACCTGCAAGATGGGATGGAGGAAGCTCTGAATTACCTTTGTATCCATTTTCTCCTTTTTTTGTGTGGGTGGATTCTGCTGTTGGGCAGGACAGCTGCTGCAGAGTGAAAGCTCCTCCAGCCGGACCGTAGGTGTGTAGCTTGTGTATCAGCTGAGCTTAAGTGACAAGAAGACTTGTCGTAAACTCTGTGGGTCCTGGCTGTGCCCGAATAGTGTCAGAAAACATGCTGATGATTTACCAAATCAGCCAAAGTGGCTGATTTCAGTTCACCTCACCAGCTCAGGGTAAGTTAGATCTCAGGGACTGTTCATGTTGGAGGCCGAGGTGAAGATGGGTGGTGCAGTGCTGCTGCTGAGGTGGCATCTCGTCCTGCAGGGAAGGCTTACCACCATCTACAGTTTCAGTTCTGTTCTGAAAATGGAAAATTTATTGCTTCTATTCTCATTTTTTCATTTTTTTTTTTCTGCTTCCATAGCCTAGAGAGATGCATTTTGATCCGATTGGCTATTGCACAATTTGTGGGTTATTGTGTCTGGGGTATTAAGGATTAAGAATCACAGCTCTGTGATTCTGTGATATCTTGAAAACTAATCTTTAATTGCAATCTGTAACGGGAGAAAGATTTCTGTTTCCAGTTGCTGTCTTGTGAAAATCCTGAGTCAGGGAAATGCTGTTCAGAGCCTCAACTGATGCTAATGGGGCAGAAAAGCTGATCGTTAGCATCTGAACTACTGCTGCCCTTGGTGTCTGATGGGAGGCAGACCCCTCCCACTTCACCCACTTCAGCTTTCTTCGCTGAGAAACTCAGAAAACCCAACAAAATAGGAGCCTTTGTGTGAAAACAACTGGATCCTACTACGTGCCAGGCTGAGCAAAATTACCAGCTTCTTATTCTACGTTATTAGAACCTCACAAAGCATAATTTCCAGGGAAGTGGTTTGCTCCCAAACCTTCCCGTCTCCAACAAATTACGCAGTTCGTTTTTTATCCTTTAATTTATTTACTTCAAAGCTCTTTCTCGTGGAGGCAGAAGGAAGGCATTCTGTGGTTAAGGCATGTTACCTGTTTTTGCATCTTGAAGCGTTAAGCAAAGAAAAGTCCCGATCAAAAAACTGAGGAAACGTTTTTAAGATGTATCCTGTCCATCTGATGCTCTATCCCGATGAGTGCCTGAGCAAACAGAGGCGAAGCAACCCGTAGCTGGAAGAAGTAAGGGAATTCCTGAATTTCCTAACACCTAACATAGATTGTTCCTTGACAGTGCAAGTGTCTGTCCTGCTCAAAAGAAACCGTTTCCCTCTGCAGTTTTCTGCTTGTTGCTTTCATTAAACCTGTCTTCCCTGCTACTGTCACCTCCTGCCTGCTTGAGTCGTGAATGGAGTGCTGAGCAGGTGAATAGGGAATGCTGAGAGAGAAAGGGAGTTCTTGTTTCATGAGGACTGCCAAGAAGGAAGCGACTGAAGCAAAAGGGAAGTCTTTGAGATGGAGTTGCAGAGAGCTGCAACGTATTTGTGGGGTTAACTGGTGAAAGATTCTCACTTGCTTCATGGTGTCGTTAAACGATGGCTTACCAGAGCTGGATGATGAAATAAAAGTACCATGAAGCAGCAGAATGCTGCTCGGGGTCTTTACAGCTCTCTTTGGTGCTGTAAAGGTTTGTCCAGTTCTCTGGGACCTCAAAGAGGTGTCATCAGATACTGTTCATCCTCCCACAAACACCTGATGAGAACTTGCATCGCTGTCCAGAAATAGTTTGGGGCCGTTTTCTATTTAGATTCTTGTAGTCAGGGGATTTATAGCTCCACCAGGGCCAGGGGCACCTGCTCCCAGCCATGCTGGGTTTGGCCTGTTCACAAATGTCCCATTTCTAAACTGGGGGTTCACGGCTTGCCACAAACATCTCTGGGTTCAGGATGGAGCAGCTGAGCTTGGCTGACCCAGTTTGCAGGTAGTCAGTAGCCTGTCCTTTCCCATCTCAGTGTGCCAGCAGTGAGCAGAGTTCCCAGAGGCATCCCGAAGGCAGTGCATTTCAGAGCAGTGACTACCATCTGGCTTTGACCTTGCTCGCTTTTAGACAAATCCTTCGCAGAAAATCTGGTGTGTGAGCTTAGAGTCGGGTGATACTGCCCCACGTTAAAGAAGCGAGTTTGATTATGGGACACCAGATCTTCAAGGCTGGATCTAGCAGGATGTGGGACTGGGACGATGTCTGTGGGTTGATGCAGTCACCTGTTTGCTCTGGGGTGGGCACAGATCCACTTCCACATGTTTCTAAATGATCGTTCGCTACTGTCTGTTTTTCCTAGGCCTTATCCCAAGGCGATGTGTTCGTGTGCGTTCCTTTTGTTTGGCATGTCGGCTGTAATTCCTGTGATGTGTTTTGTGACAGGCATACTTTGACAGTGATGTTGCCACTCGTAACGCTGAACAGCTTGCTGCCGATGTCCCTGTGCTATCTAACAGCAACAGCCTACCTAGCTGTGGCTCTGTTCTGCCTGCTCCTGGGAGCATGCAGCTGACACAGGTTTGTGACTCATCCCGAATATTGCCATACGGGTTAGCAATGCCACGTTTTTGCTGAGAAAGACAATCTTTGTAACTACGACATGACTAGCTCAGATTGTCTCCTGGTAAAAATACTGCATTCTCCACATCATCTGTCTGAGAGAGCAGAGGGCACTGGCATGCACGTGCCCCTGCTTCTTCCAAAGCTGCCGTTCTCTTCCCCGTTCCTCCTATTTCATGAGCAGAAAGCACTCCCTAATAATACAGCTCTCCAGTTGGAGCAGTCTGCACTTCCATTCGCTACTTAAAGATTCAGCTGAAGTTTTTCCAGCAGAGCAGCGTTGATTATCCTGATAATTGTAACAGCAAACACAAAGCCAGTAACACTTAACTCTTCATTCTGTGAAACTCGGGCTCCCAACGCTCAGAAATTATGTGCAAGCTAGGAACTGAGTTGGTGGTGTTAAGTTTATCTTTGGGGAGCAGTAATTACAGGTACTGTGCAACCTGAGCCCACACGTAGTCAAGTCTTAGTGACACACTCGCAAATGTCACTCCCATCTTTTTTTACAGGCTTGTCATTTTTGTTTCAATCCACAGATTCATGAAGCTGAGGATCATAAAAATGCTTTGGATGAGAACAGGTGAGCGTATGTTTATTAAGCAGCTTTGCAAAAGGATCCCCATGTGTCCAACAGATTCAAGTTTTATTACTCCCCACTGCTGTCCTGACTGGGGCAGTTTTCTGGGAGAAATTTTCATCACAAGGCCTTTTTTGTTCCCAGGTCTCTCTCGTCAACAGAAAGTCTCCGCCAGTTGTCTGAACAACTCAATGGCCTGGTTTCTCAGGTATGGCCTCGTTTTGGTCCATTTGTCCTAATTATTTTCTTGGTGTCTGCTGTGGAGCTTTAAGCAGCCAGTTCAAGAAAAAGCTCTTCAATCTTGGAGATGTCTACAGCCTTCCACCGAACAATAAGATATTTAAGCACTGAGAAGCAAAACCTCCGGTTTTAGGAATGTAAAATTTCAGCAGTAGGAAGAGGAGCAGAGTGGGATGAATGAACAGCATGTATTCATGGAAAGATGTATTCTTGATTTAGTGGCAAAGAATCTGAAGTCAGTCTGCATAATTCATATCAGCTTGTCATAGGGGGGAGTCTGCATCTATCCTTAGACACAGGAAAAAATACTCTTCTGGCTGGCTGTGGTACTTTGAAGTGAAAGGTGCTATGAGAAGTATTATGGTAGTCAGTTCTTACTTAATAATGATCTGTTGCCTGGGGGAATAAAACTGACTTACTTGGCTTTTTTTCTTCTAGTCTACATCATACGTGAATGGGGAAAGTGCTATTTCTTCCACAAACATTAAGGAAATGGAAGTAAGTTGTCCTCAGTCGATGATTATTTGCTTTCTTATTGGCTCGTCTTGATGACTCTGACTTGGGACTCTGTGCTTACAGCAGTGTAAATGAGACCCAAGTGAACTGCCATCCTCTGTAGTCAGGTAGTTGTGGTCAGCAGGAGGAGGCAGGTATCTGAGGTATTTCCCGTCTGGGGACTGGGGATAATCTGGCCTCCATGCAGCTCTAGTCCTTAGTTTTGGTGGACTTTTATGTCAAAAAGAAGCCTTAGTAGCAATTGATAAAATATGCTGATGTCCCAGCTACTCTTGTTGAAACTGTAGATTTGTTTGGAGAATCTGATTTTTATCAAACTGTGATAATGGTTTATTTTTCTGTTCTTTTTAATTATTGCTTTTTTTCCTCCCCTTCTCCTTTTCTGCCCCTTCCTTTTTTTCCTCTCTGCATGTGCCCATCAGACACGTTACCAGGAGCTGGCAGTAGCCCTAGATTCCAGCAATCTAACTAACAAACAGCTCATTACAAAGATAGAGGAATTGGTAAGAAACAATCCAACCAACCAGTTTGATATTGTCTCTGCTGCTCCTCCATGCTCTCTGGGTGTCTGCGAGGTTATGGGTTCTCTTATAGTGCCGCAAGAAAGGCTGCTTCTACAGCACTTTGTGTGGAACAAAATGGGCTGAACGGAAAACCTGTTCAGATCAAAGTCTAAGGCCACTTGCACATGTGTTGGCTCATCTGAGGAACAAGAAACACAGTTTTGTTGTTTCCACTTAAATGTGCTCTGTTGATCTCATCGTGCTTTCCCTGGATGATAAGCATCCTGATAAAACAGCTATTCCTGGTCTGAATCCCTGAAATACAGAATTCTAGTGCCGGCAGCACTGTGAAAACCTATTTCGGCAGGTGGTGATGCTGTTCTAAATATACCAGCAGAGTGGGAGCAATAGGTCTGAGAGAGAGCCTGGCGCTGGTTTCTGATCATATCCTCAGCTTCTCTTGGCACTATGAATGAACTGCTTTGTCCCGCAGCTTGCATGGATTCCTGCTGCTGCTTTTCAGCCTTCAGCTTTAACACCGTATGAAATGTAGCTAAGTGGACTTGTTTCAGTCTGAAAAGAGCCTTTCTTGGATTGAAGTACTTTTCCTTGTTTTGTTCCTCTCTCACAGTGCTCCTTTTCCAAAGTTCAGCATTTCCCAGTGTACCCCACAACCCCTCTTGTGTTATTTTTGGTTTTGAGTTACTGTGGTTCCGTTCTGTTCCTTTTTGTCTTTTAGCTGGGCTGCAGAGGTACCTGGTAGGGGTGTTGCCCACCCAGGATTCTCCTTGTTTGCCTGCTTTCCGACAGGCATATGAAACACGGTCTTGCCTGGAATTATATAGGGTCTTTGCTGCATTTGGGGTCTTGTCTTTGCTTTTCCTGGTTATGATTTGCACTGGCTTTGCTAGAATCAAAACCTGTAATCCATCACTCCTCCCTCTGTAGTCATGTTTCAAAATGTGTTTGAAATAGTGATAGTAAAAACTGAGCTATGTCCATCCTTTGGGAAGGGGAAAAAGTACTTTTAATGTAGTTACTGAGAGAAACTGCTGCGGGGACACCAGCAGCAAATAGCAAACACTCCACCCCACACAAATCCACAAAAGTCTAAGGTCTCTTCTGAATTAAAACACTGCTGTGCCTTTTTTTAATTATTATTATTTTTTAATGCATTTTGGTCATTATCCTAATACGTCAGGATTACGAACAACTTCATTGATGTGGGGTGCAAGTTTAAGTGAAGTTGGATGCTCAGACAGGGGTTGCGTTGGTGGTATTTGGGAACAACTGTGGTACGGTACTAAGCAACAAAAACCATACCTGGCCTGTCAGTGAAGGGAGCCCCAGATCTATTATTTCTAAAAGATAAGACAAACTTCTTAGTCTTCTACAGAAAGGGCTAATGGAAATTGTTTGCATTAATTGGGCATGTGTCCTACTTCATTAAAGTGGAAATGTGTTTCAGCAGTATGAGAGTACTTGCTCTTAATGCTGGTGCATCCGTTTTCTTCTGTAGAAACAGCAGAACCAAGAAGCAATGAATCAGCTGGAGAAGGTAAAGTGTGTCCTATTTTTGGATAGATACGGAAGTAGGTACCTCTTTCTCTGAGGAGCAGAAAGCATAGTGGACTTTGGCACAGGCCTGTGTGATCTTGTCTTATAGAGCGCAGAATCATTTAGGTTGAAAGGACTGCAATGGAAGCAGCAGAGTGCAGTTTAAGGCCTTGTCGGTAGTTTGTATTCCAAACACTGGCACATTTAATGCCAGCATAAGGAACCTATCGTTGCCATTCTGGGGTGGATAAACAAAGAGGGAGTTCAAATAATGGAAGACTGAAGAATGTCTTCTAAAAATAGCGGTATCGGTTAAAAGCTGGAAGTACTAGCGATGAATCACTGCTTTTTTAGTTTGTCATAAAACAAAAAGGGTTAACTGTTTAGAATTTTGTGCTGAACAGGGATCATTTGTTTGTACAGGAAAAGAAGGAGTTTGAACAGAAGTTTTCTAAAGAGCAAGCAGCACTGAGGGAACAGCTACAGGTAAGACAGAGCTTCCATTATAGTAATGTCGCTTGGCTTCTGCATTTTTTTTCAGGAAAACTGGGAGAGCCAGTTAGCCAGACTGTACTTAATTGCAAGAGTTCTTTACTGAATTATCATTTTATGGTAACAGTGATGTTGCAGTTACAAGCAAAGATTTTTTGCGCTGAGCTCATTTTTTTCCCCCAAAGGTTCACATCCAGACTATTGGAATTCTAGTTTCTGAGAAGTCTGAGTTGCAGACAGCCCTTGGACATACTCAGCAAGCTGCACGGCAGAAATCAGGTAAAGGGCTCTAGAAACTCCAGCTCAAGCTGTTGGCTAAATTGTGGATTTCAAGTCACAGGCATGATAGTTGCTGGCAGCCAACTCTCCATGCTCACTGACTCCTTAATGAGCAATTCTTGGCACCATCACTGCTTCTGTCATCATATCTGCCCCCAAACTGAAGCATGGTAATCCCATGGCAGTTGAGGTTCTTTTGTGCATCATTACAGCCCTGTCAGCCCTGTTTGGGCCTGGTGACTACCCCAGACTGTTCTTTTCTCACTTTCTTCAGATTCTTTTAAAACTTTGTTCCCTTTTCTCCACCACCCCTCCCACACAGCTGTCATGTTAATGTAGGTTTTACCAAGGCTTTCATTCTCACCTAAATTTCAGCAATTTACTCTAGTAGAAAGAATAAACATACTGCCTATTGTTCTGCAAAGGACGTTTCATCATCTCCCTCTAGAATTGAGGAAGGTAGTTACAGAGAGCTTTACTGCCCCAGGTTGCTGGTGAATGACCTGCATAGTCAAGAGTAGAACCAGGTCTACTGATTTACAGAGCTCTGTGCTGCGCTGCCCTCTCTGAAGTGTTTAAGAGGTTGTTAACAAAGTAGAAAGTGCTGTTCAGCCAGCTCCAAAAATCCCTTTGTGGTCTAGTCTCAACTGACTCTGCTCTGACTTGCTCAGGAGAAGCTGAAGACCTTGCTGCTCGTTTACAGTCATCTCGCCAGAGGGTATCAGAGCTAGAACGCACTTTGTCCTCCATCTCTATGCAGCAAAAACAGTCAGAGAAGGTAAGAGTCACCTCTGTTTATGCTTAACCAGCAGCCCTGTGTTTGACTCTTTGTTTGTCACTATGCTACTGCAAAGTCTGTAGTGACTACTTAGAGAGGAGGTAGAAATTAACCTTGTTAATTGTTAATTAACCTTGTAAAACCCTGTATTCTCCATGATCAAGGCAAACATTTCAGGTTTCTGTGACCACTAATTATATGGTCCAGTTGCTGTCTTCAGATCTGGCACCTTACTACATCAGTTCTGCCAGCTCCACGCAACAGAAGTGTCACTGAGACCCCGTCCCAGGAGGGTCTCCGTCAAACAGACACTTGAGTATTGATACTAATCCAGAAGTTTGCAGAAATAACCTCATGATCAGTTAGTAGCATCGCATTTGAAAAGACCAAGCAGATGAATTCCTGGCAAATTCATCCTTTGTGCAGTCTGATGGGCTGATGAGTACAGCACTAGCCAGCCTGCTATAGCTATAGATGAGGTTCTGAGCAAACCTGTCCTGAAGGTTTTGCCAAAGTTACAACCTTTTCTGCACTAGCTGATCTGTTAAAATAAGGTAATCTTTGAGCATTTTATGTTATCTGTTTATTTGACTTAGATAAATCAATCGTTTTCTTTTTCTCCAGCATAATAAAGAGTTAGTGAAGGAGCGAGACAACCTGAAACTAGAACTGTACAAACACAGGTAAGCCTGTTCTGCACATTACTGCAGAGTAACGCTCCTCTTCTCAGTACAGCCGCAAAACTTAGCAAGGGGCACTGACCACAGGAGGTGCCTTGGAAGGCTGGATATTCAATGTAATAATAATAGTAAAAGTGTTCCACTGCTGTACTACACGTTGTCCAGGGAAGCTGTGGAATTTTCATCCATTTTCATCCTTGGTGTTCACAGCAACTATACAGAGCTGGTGTTAGGCTGGTCCCACTTTGAGTGGGATTTTGGACAAGATGACCTCCAGAGGTCTCTTCCAAATGTTTCTATGACTCCAGCTGCTGTGAAGAACCAGACTGTAAATGTATGACATGGACATCTGCAAACCCATAGACAATACAGTGTTGCCACATGAATTTTTGGTGCGTTTGTTTCAGCAAGGGCAGCGAGGAAATAAAGCAGCAAAACTCGGAACTGTCAGAGAAACTCCGCTCCCTGGTTTCTGAGAACTCAGCTATGAAGTTGGATATGGAGGATTTGCATAAGAAACTGGAAATGGCTGAGCTGATGATTCAGCAGGTAACCACACTACTGCTGGGGTGTGAGGGTAGATCGCACTGATCATTGGAAGGCTTCGCTCCTGAGAGTGGAGGCAAGACTTAACTGTTGTTTCTAAAGGCAGGCATAAAATCTTGTCAAACGTCCTCTTAGGAACAGGTTTTCAGCGATACCCCTGAGAATAGAAAGGCTGTGCTCTAAGGAGTTGGAGCAGTAGATTGAAAGTCACTGTGACTGTTTAAAAAAAAAACAAAGCTCTTGTATCATATGAGAGGGTGACTGAGCATACCAAGTGTGCAGATGTGGTGACTTTTCTTGTCACTGTTCAGCCTTTTGGTTACCCAGTTGTTGTGCAGTGTCATTGAGAAGCCAGCTGAGAAGGAGTAGGTTTTGTACCTACCTGCAGAGAAGCAGGTGAATTGAACAATGGCAGCTCAAAGGTCAGCTTGGTAAAGTTAAGATGAGCAAGGCAGTTAGAAACAGGATGTGTGAAGTCAGCTGTTAACAGTTCAGACAGCAAGCTTGGTGTTAAGGTGAACCCACCATGGAAGAAACTTTTCTTGGTGGTTGGTTGGTTTTGGTTTTAGGCAGTGGCTTAAATTACCCTTGAAATAAAGCTAGTTGGTACTCTTCTGGGGAAAGTATTGTGTCTTAACTGAACCAGCCTTGCTGCTTAGTCCACCGACATGTTCCAGGCACTGGCTTTAAATTCCTGGCATGTTTGACAACTTTCAAAGTCACAAGTTTTTATACCATCTGACCGGTCTGTGTAGTACAGACTCTTGAAATGCATGAGGTTTCTGAGCCAAGTGATTTGACTAAAGCCCATTTTCTTAATTAAAAAAAAATACTAAATATAAAATTGTTAGGGAGGAACTGCCCAGTTTAGCTTGTTGTACCGGGCTAAAATCTAAGCTTTTTGATTTTAATCACTACTTCGTTGTTCAGTCAACTTCAGTATGAGTTGGAGCATTTTAAAGAGCTATAGAGGGTTGTAACATGGATCACGTGGATGGTTAAAATCAGGGGAGAGGCTACACAGAAATTGGGTACTAACATTTTGGCGTAATTTCTTGATTTTTTTTGTGGGCAGTTCTCTAATCAGTCAGGGAATCTGGATGTAAACCAGCAGTTGCAGATGGCACTGGAGGAGAGGGCAAGCCTGGAAACCCAGATTGCTCAGGTAAGGTGTTGTATTAAGTACATTATGATCTGAATCCTGACTTCTGTAAAGAAACTTGTGTGGCAGAAGAATGCAGCCTGAGCTTTGTGCTAATGCTGTTTCTCTCAAGCTTTATCCTTTATGCAGTCAGCCATTTAATTTATTCAGCTGATACAATTTTCTTTGTGTTCTGTTTTGAACAGCTCTCAGAGTCACTTCACCAGCTCCAGACAGAAAGAGATCAGTATGTAGAGAAACTGAAGGAAGAGGGGAGCATTTGGCAGCAGCGAGTACAGCAGCTTGCTGAGCAGGTAACCTCACGGGCAGTATCACAGCTGCTTTTGGTGAACACAGGAGTAAGTGCACCACATGTGTTGTTTTAACCTTCACCTGTGTGGCCTTGCAGGTCCACACAATGGCAGAGGAGAAGGAGAAGCACATGGTCCAAATTCAAGAGCTGGAAGCCAATGTTACAGAGCTGTTAAGCAAATCAGGTAGGGCTTCCAGAGTGGGACTTCATATCTCAGAGTACCGGCAGGTTAACTCTGTCCCTGCTGTGCCAGAACTTCTGCGTATACAAGTAGGTCTGATGCTCTGAAATCATGGAGATGGCTGAAAGAGGGGTAATCCTGAGAAACCTTTCATCCTAGCAGAGAGCAATTGAACTACCTCAAGTAACTGATCAGCAGAAGGTTTATGTCTTTGCCTGGCTGTACTGTCAGCCCCTCGGGCCCAGGAGATCAGGCAGGCAGGATGCTCTTGCTAGGGCTGTGAGGGAGAGGGCAGCACACAGCGGGGTGTGGTGCTTGGTTTTGGGGTTGTCTGCTCCCTCATTCCTCTCAGTGCCCTGCTCCTCTGGATACTGTGGCTGGATACACCTTCTGAGTCAATGCCACATGTTGGGGTACGCTTTGTGTAGCTCTGATGCGTATTACACAAGCAATCCATCCCTCTGACTGATCTCTTCTTGTTTCCACTTCCTTAGCAGTAAAACCCATGGATATTGAGCCTTCCTCACCAGCAGGGCCTACAGAGGCTGAGTTGAGTCTGCAGGAAGAGATCCAGCGGCTTCAGCAGGAGAAGGAGGAACTGCATGGGCAATACCAGGCCCAGGTCCGGGACAACGAGCAACTGAGCCACCTCAACCGGGAGCAAGAGGAGCGGCTGCTGGAGCTCGAGAAGGCCGTGCAGCGCTACAACGAGGAGTCTGTGGACAGACAGCAGATCCTGGAGAACATGCAGAGTGACAAGGCCACAATCAGCAGGGCACTGAGCCAAAATCGGGAGCTGAAGGAACAGCTGGCTGAACTGCAGAATGGGTTTGTCAAACTGGTACGTCTCTTTCATGCTTCTTTTCCCACTGTTCCCTACACTGGTGCAATCCTTTTGCACAGATGCGTATAAAGAAAAACAAACACAAAAAACTGTCAGAAGCATTATCTGTCTTTGGTCCTTTAGGGCTATGGCTGCTCCACCTTCTGTGATTTATATTGCCATGCCAGGAGGTTCCCTCTCTGTACTCTTTCAGGTGCTCTGACAAACAAACCAGTATCTCTGTCTAGGGCAGTTTCCTTTTCCTTCCCCTCCACTGGCAGTCAGGCTGTTTCTTTTCCCATAATATTCTTCCAGCCTTTTTACCCTTGCAGACACCTGGCTTCTGTTCCCTGTATTTGCCTGTGAGGAAGAAATTCTCAGCAGTCTTCTGTCTTGCTGCTGTCATTGTTTCTGTCCTGGAGCTGAATCCTTACTCTCACTTGTTTCTTTCAGGATAGCAGCTTCTCCTCTGGGGCCCTGGCACACTGACAGATGGCCTGGTCACTGGTTTTTCTTTAGTCCTTTCTGAACTTCTCGTCTAGTTTTTGAATGTCTATTGCTTTATTTAGGATATTCATGTCAGCCATCTGCTTTGGAGCTGACAGGCTGTGTGATGCGCCAGGCCTCCTCTTGGCACTGTCCCAGCACTGATTCCCCTGGCTCCTTCCTTGCTCCTGTTTTCTGAACCTTTTTTTTTTAAGAAGTTATTTACTGCCCTGAACAGTCAATTTATGGCCCTTACTTACACCTCAGATTAATACAAGGGATGGCACCCTGTTGTATCAGGGAACGAACAGGGTTTATTGATACAGTTTATAAGAGAATATGCTTATGGTGGTTGGGGCAATCTCCTTATACAGTGGTACTGAATTCTTGCAGACAAACGAAAACATGGAGGTTACAAGTGCCCTACAGTCAGAGCAACATGTAAAGAAGGAGTTGGCCAAGAAGCTTGGGCAGCTGCAGGAGAACCTGGGGGAGCTCAAAGAGACAGTAAGTAACAGCAGCAGGATGGCAGGACAGGTGTGTAGCAGTTTATGCAAAGAAGAGCTGGCAATTTACCAAACTTTGATGGAAGGATGGAAATTGGTATTGTAATGATCAAGCTGGGAGCCTTCCCACATCATCTGCTGTCTGATGTGGGGGACCAGCATGTGGGGGCAGATGGCGGCTGCCTGCCTGGTTGGTGGTTTTGGGGCAACATTGACAGTTTGGATCATGCCACATGGATCATTTTTTTCTGGCAAAATGGATTGATCTGGTGGTTTTGTCTTGTTGTTAGCTGGAACTGAAAACACGGGAGGCTCAGGCTCTGCAGGAGCAGCGGGACCAGTACTACAGCCACTTACAACAGTATACTGTGGCTTACCAGCAATTGGCTGCTGAGAAGGAGGAGCTGCACAAACAGTACTTGCTTCAGACACAGCTTATGGATCGGCTGCAGCATGAGGAAGTTCAGGGGAAGGTGACAGTGGAAATGCACCTGAAGGAACTGCAGCAGACCAAGGTAACAGTGCAAAGCAGCAAGTGGGAAGACTGGAGGCAAAAGTGATGTCTGGAGCAGAAGCACTGCTTGCTTTTTTTGTGTGTGTGTGATGCTACTGCCTCAGAATGTAGAGACTTTTTACAGTCTGGTTTGTGCGGGTTTTAGGTGTAGGACTCCTATGAACTCTTTTTCTGCTTCTCTCTTGTAGGAAAGCCTGGAAGCTGTAGCTAAGGAAAACAAAGAGCTACAGGCTCAGATCAGTCAGTTAGCAGCAGAGCTGGATGACAAGATGTTGCACAGACTAGAAGGTGAGTAGCTGCAGCTGGTCTCCAGGGAGGAGGTAGAGCTGGGCTCTCTGGGGCATTAACTCTGTTTGCTTTCCCTCTTTTACAGGAGATGGAGTTGAAAGCGAAGCAATGACTGAAGAAATCCAAAAACCTTCATTAGTGATCCCAGAGAAGTTTGAAAGCCATGAAGAAATGGTGGGTATTAATGTGTAGAAAAGCTTTTGTTTTCAGTTGTGAACAAACGTCTGGAAAAAGAGGTAGATTAAACTGCAGAGTGGTTCCACTGTGTGCATCACATAAGCTGTTTATCAGCTGTGATCCCTACCTACTGAGGCACAATAGTGAGGGAAATGTTAATAGTCCCTTGTGCACAGCAGCTTAGAACCAAGACTTGTGCAGCATCCCTTAAAGACAGGCTGGAAGTCCAGCAGAGGCTTTATTTGATTATGAAGACAATTCAGCTGGCAGTCGCTCTAATTATTGTGATGCTAATATTCCCCTTAGTTTGGAAGGCAATTTGGAAATGGTGTCAAACATCTATTAGATTTTTCTCTAAGTACAGTCGTAATTGGAAAATACTGTGATCAAACAGTTATCATGGGAGTTCAAGTTTAATCTGCAGAGAAGAAATGATTTGTACTACTTGGGAATGAGAAGACATGCAGTAGTTGCTGCCTGGTGTAATCCTGAGGCTGGGTTTCCTACCCATAAGTAAATAGGGTAAATTCTCTTATTTTGTTTGCCCTGTGATGTATAATTGATCACACTTCACACAGGACAAACACTAACATGTATACTTGGGAATTTATCTTAGGTTGCTTTCTTGATGTCTGCCATGTCTCAAGTGGAAAAGGAGCGAGAAGAAATGAGGCAGCAGCTGGCTGCTCAGAAACAGCAGTGCAGAAGCCTCTTGCAGCAAATAGCAGCTCTTCGGCAGGAGCAGCAACATAACGTGCTGAGTGGAGGTAAGGTTTCGTTCCATTTGGAGACGGTGTGAATATTGAGGCGTGCCCCAGCTAGCTGGCCCTGGCCTCTGTGAAACAGACCTAGAAGTTTTATGGGTGCATCGTGACCAAGGGGGGTGTGTAAATTACATGTGTCCCTTCCAGATTCCACCATGGATACTGTTCCAGTGGAGGTTCACGAGGCTTTGAAAACTGCCATGGAGAAACTACAGGTAAGCAAAGGATCTCATCTTCTTTCAGCCCTACTACCCCACCCAGCTGGACTTCCAGCCAGTGTCAGACCCTTTTCTTACACACAAACAAATTGTAGGGGAATATGTTGCAGCTGTTCTATAATAAGCTACTTTCTGAAAAGCCTATTGCTGCTTGTCTCATCACAGGGAAACTTGCAGCAGTAATTCCCCCCTACACTATCCCGAAGACTGTAAGGGTCTAACACTCACTTATCTATAGTATTTTTCTAAAGAAATAAGTGAAAAAAACAGACTATCTATCTTCACCCTGCTGGGAGGTGCAGTCTTGGGAGCTGAGTATGACCAGAGTTGTGCTGTCCCAGCACTGAGAAGGCTAAAAGGCACTTTGTTCCATCCTCTGCTCCCCAAAATGCAGAGACCTTCTCTAACTCTCAGTTCCTTTTTACCACCAAATCACAGAGTAGGTGTAAAGGCAGCAAGAGTTGTTCCTAGGTTCAGACCATTGTGAATGGAGGGTGTCTTTAACATGGGTATTTCCTATATGTGAGCAGCTGAAATTAATACCAATTTTTGTATTCAGTCCCGTTTCACAGACCTGATGCATGAGAAAGCTGATCTGAAGGAACGGCTAGAAGAGTTAGAACATCGCTGCATACAGCTGTCTGGGGAAACAGACACCATTGGTATGTTCAGGCAACACAACGCAAGCTAGAGCTCACTCAGTGCGTTATTTGGGGACTAGCTTTTGGAGGTGGAGCCTCCCAAATACCAAGCAGTTCAATTCTCCTACTGCTGCCTAGCTAGACTAAACTTCCACTCCAGCGTTGGATTTGCTGCATCCTCATGCAACATAGCTCTGTGCTCACAGGAAGGTTTATGCCCTAATCCCGTTAACACTTGTTCCTTATGCTTCTCTCATGTTCCAGGGGAGTATATCGCATTATACCAGAGTCAAAAGGCTATCCTCAAACAGCGGCACCAGGAGAAAGAAGAGTACATCAGCAGGTTGGCTCAAGACAAGGAAGAGATGAAGGCAAGGAATCTTTTCTGTAGTACTACTCCAGGCAGGGCGTACAATGGTAGGCAGGCCTGGGAGCACCTGCATAGTATAAGCCCTCACGAGCTGTTGTTCAGCTAGCTTTAATGTTAAAGTTGCTGATTTGGTGACAGAGGCAGGACAGTAAACCACTGCATAGGTTGTGGCCACGGGGATGTGCATACTTCATAGGTTTTCCTTTACTTTGGTACAGGTGAAATTACTGGAACTGCAGGATTTAGTGATGCGCCTGGTCAGGGAAAGGAATGAATGGTACAGCAAGCATGTAGCAGCTGCTCAAAACCCAGAGCTGTTAGCAAGCCAGAGCGAAAATGTACTTCCAGTGGAGAGGCGCATTGAACTGAATGCTACCGATGGAGAAGGTAAGCTGTAGCCAGAACATAGCCAGAACAAGTTACATAAAACGGAATAACCCAGGGTCTCACTGTTGTGCATGGATGGGAAGAGTTACCTACCTGCCTTGTCTTCTGTCTTACAGGGTTACGAGAAGTGAATTTATCAGACGAAGCAGAACAAGAGGCTGCTGCTCTTCACCAATCCAGTTTCTCCCCTATTGACACTAAAGCTGCTCAGCCAAGCCAAGATGACCCCACAGCAAAGCAAATAATGCAGCTTCTCAGAGAAATCCAGAACCCTCAGGAGAGGGTGGGCTCCTTGCTGGAAAACCCCTGCATTCCATTCTTCTACCGCGCTGATGAGAACGATGAGGTCAAAATCATGGTGGTTTAAGTGGCAACAATTCTTACAGGAATTTTCTATGAGCCTGCAAGGACTAAACTGACTTGTATGTGCCCATACTGCTGCTCAGTGCCCTTGGTCAGAACAGAGCTCTGCTCTAAAGACAGCAGGAAAGAGGGATTGCATCAGATGGAACTCGAGCATCAGACCTCATCTTCCTTCTGTTCCATGGTATGCTTGGAGTACAGGCTGGCGCAAATTAGGGGGAGGCAGCGGGTGCCAGCACATCGCCTGGGCCCAGTGTGGGTTGGGGGAAGGGACTCCATGACTTCGGGCAAAATTCCTTGAGCCTTTGTCCTGTATCCCTGCCCAGGACTCCGCTGCCAGCACCCAGCTTCACAGCAGCGACTGAGCAGCAGCTCTCATCCAGCAGTCATGACTGTAACCTGCCTAGTTCCTTCCAAGGCTCCCACAGTAACTAACATCCTCTGGTAACAGAAACTCTTTGGATTCTAACCAGGTTGCTTTTGTTTCACACCATGTATCTTCATTTCCCATTTTCCACAGCAGCCTGCCTCTTGCAACTGTATCTGAAACCAGCCTGGTCGGTCTTGAACAGCCAAAAGTTCCGGGCTTTGGCTAGCTAGGCAGCACTACAGACCCATTTATTCTCATCGCTAGGGGAAGGGGCTGAGGGTTGCCTTTTGAGTCTTTTCGGTTACTTGACAAAGCTTTATGTGATTACTGGGAGTGGGGTGGAAATGTAACTGCACTTTGAAGGATGACGTGTTTCACTTGTATGTGTCTGAAGGTTTTATTTATTTTTAAAAAATGGGAGAAATAAGTAAAAGGAAACCACTTAATAAACATGCTTTGTTTTGAATTTCTGGACTCTAGGGGGGGTATGGTTCTCTCTCACTTAAATTTCTTCTCCCAGTTTGGTAAGAAATGCATTAAGCAGGTGGCAAAGGATGTTGTAATCTGCCCACCTAAGAGGGGGTGGTACCTGGCAATGCCTTGAAGCAAGAGACCTAATTCTAAGGGGAAAACATGCTGTGAAGAGAGGTCCCTGAAGTGGCAGCAAAGCAAAGCCCTTAGGTGTACAAACACTCATGCAGATACCTTACAACTCAGACACAAACTGCCTGTTCTTAATACAGTTACAGACTCAGCAATGAAGTTTGAAGGTGGGTAAGAGGACCTGAATTTCACAGCTGTGCAGTCCAGAAGCGTGCTAGTGCCTGAAGGAGCACGCTGAGCTGCCAAGATGAGAGGTGCAAGCACACCGATGCAGTATCAGTTTTTGCATTTGTCAACACCAGCCTCTTTTTACTGGTGTCTGAGTTAGTTGAGCTTTACTAATCCAACAGAAGTTTTCTGCTAATGCCAAAAGTAGGTTAAGGCTTTATTTCTTTTTAAATGGTTTGTTTTGATTTTTCCACATACAACATGGAACAACGTGTTTTCCTATGAACCCACCAGAGGAAGGTGGAAGCTGGTTTTTTGACTTCCTTTCACTTAATTGGCCCTATTGGTGTCTGTTAACAGCACAACAGGAGTGATAGGGGCTCTCAAGCTCCTGCTGCATAGGGTTGTGTACATAATGTATCTGTGTAAAATGCTGTATATTCCTTGAAGGAAGACCAGCCTGGTGCAGTGTTTATGCCTGCTCAGGCTACTCATGATCTGTATCATAATGACTAAGGGGGCAGGGTTGTGATTTAATGCAGAACATTATAAATGGAATAAATATTTATTAAGTGTTCTTCTCCATAGCTGCAAAGGAGAAGAAGCTGTTGAAGAAGCTCTGCAGACTGCTGCAGAGGTGACTTAGTCCTGTTACAAACATGCTTTCTGAATAAACGTATTCAGATGGGTACTGGCTAGATGTATTTCTTTTGTTCTGATCACTTCAAAATTTGGTAAAAAAAAATATAAAGAAAAGAGCTGGCACTGCTCTTAAAACCTCTAGAAACTCCCACCGTGGCACTGATGCCCCTTCCACTTCTCTGAACATTTTCTTGCAGAGAGGCTGCTGCCAGGTCTAGATGCTTCTCCCTTGGCTACTAATTTCACATATGAACCACAGATTCAGATTCATTTTTTTTTTTAAATCCTTTTCCCTCTGGAATCCTTTCCCTGATCTCACCTTTACATGGACTAAACTAAGACAACACTAGCACAAACTATTGGTCAGCTGGCACCCTTTACCTTTAAGTTACAGTAACTGAACTGCCTCTGCCACCGCTGGTTTTAGGAAGAGTAGGAAAATGCTTCTTAAAGGCCAGAAGCACCAAGCAAACAGGAAACAGCTGCTAAGCTGGAGCCAGGACAATTTGTTTGACAAAGCTGTAGGTCAGGGGTAAAAGTTTCTCTTGCCTGGACAGTGTAGCTGGTATTCTTACCATAACATACTTAACTACTGAAAACCAGCAGATTAGAGGTTGCAAAATAAGGCTCCACTACTCATTTGAATAATCAGTTTAAGTTAAAATGAAGTGTTCTTTAAGAACAGCCCTAATTGTAGCACCAGGTATAGGTAGAAGAGTTTCAGCGATAAGAAACAGGGTAGGACAAGCAATGGGTTGTTGTCTCAGTGGCATAGAAGCTGAAATTACAACTCAAGAATATGCAAGGACAGAAATAGCTACAAGACGCACAGGAAGGGAAGGAATCACTAGGGATCTAGTCTATTCACCCCACCCCCACCAGTATCCACTATACATAAAAGCTTTGAGGAAAATTTGAGCTTATTAAAAATGTTACTAGGGAGATTTGACAAGTACCACAGCCAGCTGTAGCCAAACAGCAACCAGGACTAAGTCAGGCATCAGCAGTGCAATGATGCAGGTCAGCAGCCCTAAAGATTCTTCCTGGGGCAGTAGTGCTGGAGCCCTGCTCCACAGGTGCTTAAGGAATCCATTGTGATCATTAGGACAGCAGCACTAAGTTCAGGAGTTAGGGAGAAACAGGGCTGTCACTGAGAAACAGCATGACCTGGGACCTGTTCTGACATGGAGACAGCAGCAGTAGGTTTACCCAGCTTCTACTAGGACAGAAATACCACCCCAGTTAAAAGCAAATTCCAGGTAGATTCTGTCCCTGTGCATTAAGGCTGTTTAGACTGTACTTTGGATATAGACCCATAAGACGCTGCTTGCCACAGAAACCAGCTCAGTGCCTGCTTGCTGTGTTCCACAAACAGGTGCGTACAGAAATACCTTCTTACGAACCAAGCAATTGTGTGTGCAAAACTCCCACCTTCTGTGTGTCCAGTCACTGAAGCACCTCACTGCACTTTCCTTTCCAATGGAGGAAGGGAGTTAACGGCTGCACGTGATGAGCTGTTTCGCTGAACTGCAGCTCCTGGACACCACTGGTGATGCAGATCCGTTCCACCATCCCTATTAGTGAGAGCACCTGCTTGCATGTATAGCTTTTTAAACTCTACGGGATGAAAAGATCAGGTTATAAATTAAACTGTTTGAAATTCACCCAGAGAAAGAGCAAGAGAAAGAGATGATTTTATTCTAGTTGTGGAGTCCTTCATTATACAGAAATGATAGTTTATTTCATCCAATAAACAAGAGTGACAGGTAGATCACAAACTGCATCACAGCTACTACCAGCACTGAGACAGTTCACCCACAAGTCTGGGGTAATACAAGTAACCCAACTGCACACAGCAGAGAATTTAACAATCAGCTCAAAAACTCAACATCAGGATTTGGTTAACTTTTCTGGGTGTATATATATATGTATATAGATATTCTTTCCCTACTTAAGCATTTCCTAAAATCCACATGGAAGCACAAATGGCTTTAAACACCTGGACATATATAGATTTTCCATCTTTATATATATATTTATAGATATTTATAACAGTAAAGATATGTTTCTCATTACTACAATATACTTGTTTAACTCCTTTAAAGCAGCTGGGAAGAGGAAAAAAACAGTTTCACTACAGTCACATCTGATAATGTGTGTATCACAAAATACAAACAGAACAAGCCATGGGTGAGGTTTGAGTCAGACCATTCCAGGACAGAACAGCTAAGAGGCAGGCAAAGAGTCTCAGAGGGAGCAGGCCTACATGTCAAATGGTGGTTTTGGGCTCTCCGGGCGGGAGGGACTGGCCTTACCCGGCCGGCTGGAATTTGAAGACAAAAAAAGAAAAGGGGGAAGGGAAGGAAGAGGGGAAGAGGTAGTAAAACAATAGTTAAAATACAGAAAGGAACCGTCATCAGAAAAATAGAGGATCCACAACAGAAATTCATGACAATCACACTGGAAAGAGAGAACTTAAATCTGAATCAGACCTAGTTGAAAGTCTGCAACATGGGTGGCTCATTTCTGGCAGAGACATGACATCCAAGATGTACAGGGTTGATATATTTTTAATTCGGAAGTCTTTTTTTTTGTAGTATTTTTAATACACATAACATGAAGAGTAAAAACCAAACCTTAAGAAGATGAGTCGTGATAAACAACAGTTACAAGTTTCCCCAAACACGTACCATCCACATGCAAGAAAAGGCTACGGAAGAAGTCACCACAGTACCAAAAACACTGAGAGATGTGCTTATTCAAAGCAGAAATATTTTCAACAAAACATTACAAAGCAAACTCCCTGAAAACATTTGGTTGTCCATTTGCAAGGGGGGAGCAGCGTATCTATTCCCCTCTCCCTGCTGGGTTCAGGAAAGTCAGCCAAAAATGATGCAAGACAGCTGCTGGCAGGAGCCAGTGCTTCACCAGCAGGATTTCCCCAGCTCCTTTGGGGAGCTGAGCACGAGCAGGTCCGTGTGCTCCCTGCACGCTGAGGTGTGCGCTATCTCAGACTTCACTCTAGAGGACTATGCCGATCCATTGAGCTCCCCCCTTCTCCATCTCCCTGCCTCGCTTTGATATAAGGTAGATTGCACTGTTCCCAACATGAATTTTTGCACCTTAGAAGTCAAACTAATACACAGGACATGTAATCTGTTCCTAACAGTGTCAGGTTTGACAGCATTTTGCTCCTAAGTCACACTTTTATCTTCTTAACTACAAGAAAAGAATAATTACAGATCAGTCCTAGGTGCTACAGCTAACTGATGCAGGCAGGACACTTATCCCGGCTAGACCAGGCAGATGAAATAACTGGACGGACAGCCACCGCTTGGACTTAAGGATGTCCCTGCGGCTGATCTCTCCAAGGAGCCTGTGTACTTCAGGGATCCGTGCCACTGAATGAAGGCTACTCTACGCTCACAAAGCAATACAGGACGCACGAGTGAAGACGAAGAGCTCAATCACTAGGCTAGTGTTTTACGACACACCAGGAAGGGGCGGTGGGAGGCAGATGTGGGATGGATGAGAGGAGTGACTGTGGTTGTGGAAGGGAGGGTGGAATGGGGAAGCCGCCAGCACGGCATTCGTCGCCAGCTGTCTACAGCCTCGAGTTATAGATCTAAGAGGGACGGTTCAGCCGGTCGGATTATGGTAGGTCGAGTAGGTGAGGCAGGGCCCCTTCTGCTGTGAAAAAGCAGAGAACAAAAACAACACACACTGTGGTTAGCACAGCAATTGCAGTCACAATCACGCATGCTTCTCCACCTCGCCTGAGCCAGCAACAGGAAAAAACCATTGAGGCACAAACCTGCACAAGATTGCAACTCCATAAAGGAGACGTGCATGTTTTATCAGGCCTCACACTGGACTTTCTGTGCAGCATGGATCACCATTAAAGCAGTCTGCTGGACAGCCAGTTTTGCTTTCCCTCTGGAAAATTGTAAATGCAGAAACATACTGCCAGTGAGCACCCTGGCTCTGGAATGAGAGTTGAGAAGCATGGACAACAGTGAGCTCCTGTATCAAGCACATGACAGTCACACAGCATGGATGAGGTCCTCTGAGACACGCTGCCACAGGGTCTTGGCTGGTTTGGAGGAGCACCTACTTCCCCTGCCCTGGAGGCTGCCCGAAGCCCAGCACTCCCTATTCCAATACATGACACTGATCCTTGACAGAAGGGCCAAGCCTGCTGCTTTCAGCTCTCTAGCTCTTAGGCTCAGCCAATGTAACTTCTGGCTTTAATAGAGGGACTTCAACCCAACCATTGCTACTGTTTCAGCTCTTCTGCTGGTAGTTCAGCTAGGTATGTTGGCAGCAATGCAATCCATGCAGGGGACAGACACTTGTGTTATAGGAACTCCTTGTACAGGACTGGGGGGAAACAGCAGAAAGTACAAGACAACACCTCTGCTGTCACTCTCAACTCATTACTTGAAAGACTGCTTTAGGCTCAGACTACGGGCTTTAAGGAACCCTACAAATAACTAAGAAAAAGGAGCGTTCTAGAAGTCAGTAAGTTCATCCTACATTCTTCCTTTAAAGCATGCTCCCTGCAGTGTCAGCATCATGACCATATACCACAGCGATAATTAAATTGTTCAGGACCAAGTCAGTATTTTTAAAGTCCAAACTGCCTGAAATGCAAAGAGCAAACCAAAAGACCAAATGAAGAGGAAGCATTTGCATTAATCAAACAGAATCAGGTGTCACTGAATTAACACCAGAACATTTCCACACTAACAAGCTTTAGTTTAGATTACAGAGAATCAAGTGACTGCTGGAAATGAAGGCCCTCCCAGTACAGGGGGAGCTTGGGGGAAGGTAGGGAAAGAGGCAGAGGAAGATATTTACACTAGTATAGTCTTCTGAGGTAGAGAGGCCTTGCTTTGCACTGACAGCAGACCTATAATCAGTGCTTCTACCAGAGGAGCTATAGCCTTATAAACTGGGGCAAGCTCCCTCATCTCAGCAAATGAACCAGAGCAACTCTATAGTCTTGTTTATTAGGCCTCGGCAGAGTTTATTGCTCCGTATTGATTAAGCCTCAGATCTCAAAACAATTACAGCCACTTGTTCCTTGCCTTGGGTAATGATGCATTTAAAAAGCTCAAACAGTAAAAACATTTGGAAGCGTTATTTCCTTGATTGAAAATGTCAATGGGGAGTGCAAGACCCTGTCATCAGCATGCCTCTCAAGTTACTTCTCCTGTAAAGCAAATGATGGGATTGAGTGAGCCTGGAAATTACAGCCACCTTGGATGGATGCTGGAATAATACTAATCTAGAAGCAAAACTTGCAGTAAGTTACAGCTAGGGAATCTGCGATCCTGGGCCTTCATGACATGTGGGATTTGTACGTTCTCTCTAAAGGGTGCTCGTGGTGTAGATGTGGCCATACCAACCATTAATGGGCCCTCCTCTCTTTGGAACAGTAACAGTCTGTTGAAATCGAAACTTCACAAACTCCAGCTCAACCCTTAGTGAGACAGCGGCATGCTGTTGTGTGTGTTCGAAAGCATTTTTCTGAGAAACGTTAAGGGCTTTTTGCATTTCAGGAGCTTTGACAGGTTGTCCTGACAGCTTCTGTGGATTTAAACAAAAAGGATACTTGAAGCTACTGGACTACATAAAGCGTAGGGTCAAGTGGCCTCCCTTGTCAGAAGAAATAGGGCTGAAAGGAACACAAGTAATATTCAGGTAGACATGCTGCTTCTTGTGATGTACTAGATTGTTTTTTCAAATAACTCATTCCTCTCACCACTCACAGCATTTTAGGGGATGGGCCATCACTTTTTAAACTACAGGTTTTCTCGAAAACTTTTTGAGGCGTTTGGAAGATCTGCCTTGTAAGGTTACAAAGGCAGAAAACTATTTCCCAGGGGAAAAAAAAAAAAAAAAAAAGAGAGGGAAAAGTTATTATCTACCCCCAAAAATGCTGCTTTGGTCTGTCCCACTACCTGAGCAGACCAGCTACACTGTCCTGTCCCTTGGAGTCAGTCTTTCCAGACTAGAAGATTGAGCTAGTCATCTCCAGGAAACAACAGGGTAATTATGAGTTCTGTTATGAGTTCTGCTAATGAGAACCTAACAGGGATGGTAAAACACTACATAAGTTCCCTTGGGCTGCAAAAGCTTGCTATCAGAGGTTTGGGGTGCTTTTTAATTTTTATTTCCTTGGTGCTCTTTATGCCAGACTAAGAACAAAATACCCCATAACAGCGAGTCCCAGAAAGAGGTACAGACAACAGCAAGCCTCTTTCCTTCAGTATTTTACCAAGATGCATGTTTCTAGAGCTACTGGGGATGTCTGCGGTAGGCAGAGTATTAGAAAAAAAAAATGCTGATTTGCTCCAACACCTCTGCAGTATGTCATCAGTGAGGAGGACTGACAGATGACATCCTCAAAGAGCATGTCAATCACTGAACAATCCCTACGTTGGTTTGATGGGATGTGGCACCTCTCAGCTCCAGCTGCATGCAGCAGTAGCAGTCTCCATTTGCTGCAAGATGGTCCTAGCTGAGAATTTGTAGACTCACCACTAGCTCTGAACTCTCCTAACCTGACACAGGACCTTGAGCTTGTGCTATTCCTATTAGGACTTCAGGGCTCACTCCCCCAGCTCAGTCTGCTATGAGCAGCAGCAAGGGAAACTAAAGGAGCTGCTGCTCCACTCTTCTCACATTCAGGCCTTTCACTTCAAGGAAAAGTGCACATAGAAAAAGGGAGAAGGAGCCCCAAAGACTCACACCTGCCCTGTTCTGCCCCCTCCACCTTTTTGTTATTAAGGCCTAGAGGCTTTCAGGAAAGACTGCAGAGAATTTGCCAGACCTCCCTTTTCACATCCCCACCCTCAGTGTTCAGGGCACAAGGAAGAGCTGGTCCTGAGTATTAGGCCAGTGTGACAGACTTGAGCCTGTCCCAGTAGCCTGCTATGTCACTGAGCAAGTACAAGGCTGCAAAACACAGGGAGAGATGGGAAAGGGAAGCAGGCAGGAACTTGGGACAGAGCTTAGGATCACTAAATCCTTCCCTCTTGCAGTGGCAGAGGAGGGAAGGCAGTTTAAACAGAGGCAGAAGAGTAATGAAAAAGGTAGAGGATCAAGTGGAGAACAAGCAAAGGGAGTTTACTTCTAACTGGCATCTTGGGGTGCAAGGATAACAGGAACATTCAGTGTCAGAGGCATCCCGTACTCAGGCATGGAAGTCCTGCTGTTAATGACCCAAACTCCTCCTGCCTTCCATGAGCACTAGGGACACAGAGAGGAAGGGAGCACTTCTCCAGCCAGACGTTTGAATATAAGCAGAGGAGTCTGAACTAACAGCTCCCCAAGTCTCTATCTCACCCTTAACACAGCTGACAAGATCAAAGTAGAATTCATTCTGTTACTCTCCCACTTAATGTGGATATAAGCCAAATGAAAGACACATCGTTTAGACCTTATTGCCAGCACTCCTTTCCCCATCCCAGCTCCTCTACCTGGAAGCAGAGAACAGGTCCTCTAGTAACCCTACGTCAGGTACTGAGGCTTTCCCAGCTCCTGCAGCTCAAGCAGCTGCGCTGTCTCTGATCAGCCAGCTTTTCTGTTCAAGACTCCTCCCTTTATGAGATCCTGGCAGAGGTGGTTCATTGGACAAGGGACTCTTACTAATACAAGAACGAGACAGCAGGGCTAAGCTGCAGAGCAAAGTGATGGAGGATGGGGACACAGTGACTCATGCATTGCAGGGAGAGTGCAAAACGTACCGTGGCTGCCAGTCCTCAGGGGTCACTGATAGTGATTCTGAAAGACAACATGAAATCAACATGGCAGTTCAGACAGTTCAAGGCAGAGGCCACACAGACTGTCAGGAAGGTGGAACAGAGATAGACATGCACTTGCACAGAGCCACATTCACATGCCCCCCCTCCCAGAACACCACACCAGTGTGCACTGCTGGGTAGGGCTGCACTCAGTCATGCAGGACTTTGCACATGTTCACAGCCTCATCTTTACACACTTCCATCCAGAACCCTGCTGTGCACAAGGGCATGCTCAGGGCCATTGCTCTCTCCACACACCACCAGCTGTTGCTCACTCTCCCACCCAGCTAGAGACAACTCTATTCACACATCCAGAGACCCAAATGCATTCACACTTGCTCAGCCTGGAGCATATGTAGGTGTCAGCACCAGGCAGCTGGGCACAGGTGGGTTAACTTGTCTCATTGAGAATTTGTATCTTCTGACCATACTAAGTGTTAGAGTTGAAACAGACAGCTCAGGAAAGAGGGAGGTAACATGCCAAACTGAGCACTGAGTAATACTCAGAAGAGGGAAACAGGTGAAGATATTTAAAAGGTCACTAATCATAAGATCAGCTGCTTACACCTCCTGAATAAATCAAGTGATAAAAACGTGAAGTTATGTTTACAGATGCTGATTACTTGCATCTTTTTTCCTCAGACATATCAAAGAACAAAAAATTCATTACTGCCTGCAACAGATTTTTCCAGTGGTCAAGTCATTCTGATTTAAAATTATTTTTCCTTTGAACTTGCCTGAACCTATAGTTTTTGTCAAAAGAAAGTTTGAACTTGAGACTAAGTACCTGGTGGAATACCTTCATAGTTTTCTCTCAGACCAAATCCTCCTAAATAGCCCAAATGAGCATACACTCTTAATGAATACAGTCCTTCATTGCACAGACAGGACCTTCTATTATTTGTAGCTTTCAGCTCCTAAATATATGAATTTGGTGGTATGGACTTCTGTAGTAGGCTGAATAAATGCTAAGTATAGAGGCAGGGTGGAAAGTCAGTCTGAAGAGGACTTAATTATATGCAGGAAAACCATCCCATGTAAGAAAATGGATCATGTGGTGTTTCTATGTGAAAGCATGTCTATGCAATTGTGTTTATGAGAAAAGTGAAGCAACACTTGTCTTTAAGTTCATCATCCATAAAATCAGACGCTCACACAACCTGGAGGCACAAACATCCAGCTGAACTTCTATACAGGTAATGTGCACATGCACTCTAAGCACACCCAGCCACCACCATGCACTTCCAGTTCACTACACGGCACCAACTCCTAGAGCACAGCCCACTCATGCCATCTACAAGGGCTTTGTTTCTCTCACACACAAAATAGTGTAGCCCAGTTAGCAAGGGAAAAGATGGGTATTAAAAAAGCAAAAGTGGAGATGGCATTCGTTCACCCATGGCAGAAGGACCCGAGTCCAAGTGCTAGCAGGGAACATTCTTATTCTATATACAGGAGAAGAAGAGAAAGAGTCCCTTGTCATTGGAAATTCTCCATTCATCAGTGAACTCAAATGACAAGCTGGTATCAGGATCCGGAGGAGTCTATGAACGACTGGAAGAATCAGAGAGGGGGATCAGAGAAAGAGCATGAGAACTTCTTCACTTCACAACTTCAGGAATTACTTTCTCAACTCCAGATCAGGGCAGTCAGTAGCATGCAATTCAACCTACTATCTCTCCTTCTAAAGAAAGGGATTGCTAAGTGTAAAACACTTTCTTCTACTGCTCCAGTGCAGTTCCCTACCTTTCCTTAAACCTTTCTGTTTCATGCAAATGGCAGGAGAGCCAGTAAAGTAGGCTACATCATTTCTTCAAAAAAAAAAAAAAAAAAGCCAATTAATTTCAGCCATTTGGGGGATCCTATCATCATGATCAGGTATATAGAATATTTTTCATGAGTGAAGAAATGAAACCATGACAAAAGATGGAGACAGAACAAAGTTTAAGTATACTAAAAACAAAACCACAAAATAACACTGTATGGAAAAGCAGGGTCACAGGAAGCAAGAGCCAAAAATACACAGCAAAAGCATGCTGACATCCATAGGTGCTACCTATGGCAATACTGAGGCATGTGTGGACAGGTTACTGTGGGAGCTGCATCAAGGTATGTAGGGAGAACTGGGGCAGAGGCACCAAGAAAGTAAAACCCTTTGCACGCACCAGAGTCAGTAACTGATTTATCTCTTTGGATTCATCAGCTTCTGGGATGGATACAACCTGACAGAGAACACTTCTCCAAACAGGCAGTGTCAAGTATGAGCTGGGGCACTACCACAGGGGTATATACCATCACCACCTATTGACAGGTTGGGTGTTTTCAAAGAACATGGCAAAGCTTCAGACATGTACCACCAGCACCCACTGAAGACGATGCCTTTTCCAAGAGGGAAGTGTTCTTACAGGCATGTATCACTGGGTGAGGGTTCTGGTTCTCATTCTATATTCTGCAATAGCCTCCTCTTTCTCACGGGGAGACCAAGTACCAACACACATTCTTGGTTTTAGATTGTTTCCTAACTCCTCTTTGGGAAGATGTGCATGGGGGATAACCACTTATGTTGAAAATGTGTATGAAGTGACTGAACAGGAGAGGAATTAAGTTTCCTAATGGGAAAGCAAAGCTGTGTCATCTGAGCCCTTTAGCCTGGAAAACATTCAAGTTGTCTGCAGAAACAACAAAAGTGTCTATAAAAAAAAATTTATCTTCTAGTGATACGACTATAGTCTCACAGCAAAAAAGCACCTAAATATCCCTAATGAAGATCCCTCTATGTTGCCTTGAAAAACCTCTGTGCCAGGAAAAGAGGGGCAACTTCAGGCTTTGGGGAGCCCTGCACAGAGGGGAACTGTCTTGAAACAAACTGTCACTCTAGTCCCATGATTTTCTGGTGACCACCTCCTACTTGCAAGCAGAACTATTGGTATGTTTGTTTTAGTAAAGCTTTTGGGTACAGGGTCCTTTTCCCCCAACATGCAGGTTGGCACAGAGAAGAGGCTGCCCCTCTATTCCCAAGAACTACCTTGGCATTGCATCATCTGTACAATATCTGAGTGGACAAAGATGCTCCTGCCTATGGACCAAGTTCAAATACCTGAGGACTGTACACAAACCAAGGACTCCAGTTTTCTTCTATGGCCCAGGCAGACAAAGTACTGTCAAAACTGCAACCCAAATACTGCGCACATCCCACCTGCCTCAAAGCTGTGTTTCAGGACTTACCTGGGAACACCAGGAGGAGCACGATTAGGTCGAGAAGGAACCTGAGGAGGGGGCCCAAAGGGATCAGGAGAGGCACCTGGCCTGGAGGGCACAGGGGGTGCACCACCCAGCGTTGACCCACCAGCAGGAGGTGGCCCAGGAGCTGGGCCTCGAGACCCAGGTCTGGCCGGTGGCACAGCGGGAGCTCTCCTTTGCGGCGTGGGGCTGGACGTAGGAGACCTGACAAACAGAGAAAGTCAACTGCAACAACAGGCCTGGGATTCCTGTGTTACCACCAGGTCCCCATATGCTGTGTTCCCATATTCAGTGTTCCTTCTTCAGTTTTGTGTCACTTTAGGCAGTACCCTTGGCTCTCAAGAGCTGTGCCAGGTTTCAGTTACCTTCAAAGCTGCTTCAGGCCCCATCTAACCTATAGGTTTAGCAGCTTCCACATCTTCCATAAAGATATAGCAGCCCTACATAGCTTTCAAGGCATAGAAGCTTCCCAATCAAACACTCAGAACTCTTCATCCACAGAGAGAAGAAGGGAAGAGAAGGACTCCCTGTCTCAGTAGGAGGCCCCAGCTAGCCACTAAAGAGGCATCAGGCAGGTCTGTGGGGCTCTCCCCCTGAGCCTCTGGTACCTGCGTCCAGATGGTACGCTCTGCACCTGCAGCCAAGAGTCGTCCACCGGTGGGGGCATTGGGGTGCTGATAGTGCTGGTGTTGATGTCCCCGATGATGTTGAGGGCCTCTTTCAGGGCATGGTACATGCGCAGCATTTCATCCCGTCGCTGGGCCTGCTCTGCTGATTCCTCCATCAGTGTATTCTGGTCACCACAGGAATACAGGTTTGCCAGCAGCTCTGAGTGGATGAAGTCCTTGGTCTGCAGAGGAACAGAACAGAGGGAATCAGTTGCCACTGTGTCCCAGACCACTCCATTCCACCCCCCACCTCGACCTCCTTTCAAGCTGCCTTCAGTTTTTCATACCCTCCCTACTTTTCCCCTTCCCTATGGCTCTCCACCTCTATCAACCAGTGGGATAAGTACATTGTTTATCATGAGGTGCATGATTGTCTTCGGCATGAGGTCTCTGATGGTTTTGTTGACAATTGCCATGTAGGAATCCACCAGATTCCTGATTGTTTCCACTTGTCTCTCCAGCTGAGGGTCCATGGAGTGCATGAAACTGTCTGATCCATTCTCCTCTGCTTCACTGGCCTGCGGAGAAAGGCAGAAACAGAGCAGTTCTTCAAATGCAATGCAAAATTAGTTTTTCATAACAGTTCAGTGAGGACAGGAAAACATACAGGAAGAGCATGCAATAAAACTTACACTTGCATTTTGAGCTGTGATTGTCAGTGCACAGTTCAGCCTGTATATACTTCTCCAGCTCAAAGCTGAGGAATTTTAGCAGTAAAGCTGCTCTTTTAGTGGAAAGTTACTACACAAAAGGTAAAAGGCAACAGGGACTCCTGGCTGATGTTCACAGGTTATGACTCTAGCGCATACTCAAAGCTGTATTTTTACTTTTAGCGTTTACAGCTTCATGGAAGGTTTTTCATTTGAGCTCAGCTCTCCCTGCTCAGATTCAGTTCAGACCTAAGAATCACTTACCATAAATTAAGCCTTACAGGCTCTCCAACATACTTCATCCTTACCCTCATTATACAATGAGGAAACCTATCTGGAGAGGTAAAATAACTGCTCAGACTGCAAGTAGGAGGTGGAGTAACCTAGAAAACCTTCCAGATCACTAACTGTAAATTCTGCATCATATTTCCAAGCATCTTCTATTCCACACAAAGCAGAATAATCTTACCCTGTCTTCCTGAAATTCATTGTTTAGATTTCTGTAAGGTAATACCCAGAGCGTGCTGTTTGACAGTAGGCAATTGCCAAAGCTCATCCATTTGAGATCAATTTCAAAGTAACAGACCATGAAAGTCTTTGCTGCCTTTTTCAATGCTTATTTAAAAACTTGATTTTTAAGGAAAAAAAAAAATCTCTTAAACCATTCCAGGCTGACTGATTTGCAGCAGTGTAGGAAATTGCTTATCAGCTTTTGCTTCAGGGAACAAAATATGAGAAAGGGCAAATTCCTTTGAGCATTTGAGCTTTTCTGAGGAAGATCTTACATAATGAATAAATGGAAAGCCTAAGTAACGTGAAGTAAAGGAAGTGGAAGTCAAACAAGATGATGGAAGTCAAACAAGATGACTCAAAAATAGGGTCAAAAAAAGATTTTCACCAAGATTTAGAAATCATACAAAAAGAGAAAAAAAAAAGGAAAAACTCAAACCAAGAACAGAAACAAACAGCAGGATTCAACATGAAGTACAATGAGAAGAAAAATACCTCTTGGGAAATTGTGACAAAAAGAAAAAAGAACTATCCAGTGAAAGCCCCAGGGGACAACACAGAGAGGGTCACTTACTTTGTCCTTGTCCTGGCAGGCCAGTTTGAGCACACATGAAAAAAATAAAAAAGGACAAAAATGAAAAAAAGATTTTTAGCTGGTCTTAGAACTTAGAGAAAATCTTAATTTAGCACTGAGCTAAAATCCCACTAAAAAAAAATCCCAAACCAATCCCACTAAAAATGTATAAACACTTAAGTTACTCTGGAAGAAGAACAAGTGGGTTGCTTAGCTAAAATGAAAATCAGAATGGAATGCTCTGCAAAGGAAATTGTGTTATCAGCACTACAGTGCAATTTATACTTACCTGTTATAGTTACTTTTTATTCTTTACATAAGGTTTTGAAACTCAAAACAGAGATCAGAGTTCCTATGTCACACCACTCCATTTGCTCACCAATAGGTGGCACACATCCTTTATGAGTGTATGTTTAAGAGGCTCAGTCTGGTCCAAAGTCGGTTTGAAGTCACATCACTGCTAAGGCCCAGAGTCCCTAATCTTTATTTATTTTTAAAATATCACATCAGTTTGTCAGGAAATGCATTAAGGCAGAAGTACAATCTTCAAGCGTAACAGGAAGGATGCATGCAAGAAGTCTATTGGAAGCAACAAATACAAACAGATAAGCAATTATCACTTTTCTAATGGGAAAAGTATTTATAGCAGCAGCTTCTCACACTGAGAAACAGAAAAGCTTTGAACAGGAACTTGTACCACAGTTATCTTTTAAAGGAGAGCAGAATGCTTGCTGACAGCAAGTGCTGCAGGACAAGGCTATGGGAAGAGAAGAAAAAAAAGTCCCTTCCTAATTGGGAAAGGCAAGGAATGGGTAAGCTATAAAAAAAGTTGTGAAGCTCCTAACAGTGCCATACAACAAATGGTACTGAGAAGCAATGGTACCTTGCTCAGCAGACACATACCACTCAGTAGTCAGGTAGTTCAGCATCCTTGTACTGGGGACTTATTTCCTGCAGAACAGGAGAGCTAGGAGGGCTCATCAAGGCAGTCTTTGACTACTTTGCCTCCCCTCTGAGGTTGCCAGTTACTATATCCCAAGCTTCCTTAAAGGAAGCACTAGCACATACCAAAAATTTAGATTTGTTCCAAAATATCCCCAGCTCAGGAAAGAGACACAACCTTCATAGACTTATTTTTAACATAAGAGTATGCAGCTATCCTTAAGATACATACTGTGTTCCTTCCCATCCCATTATTATTGCTTTAACTTACCCCAACACGTTCTGGGTAGACCCCTGCACGAAGGAAGGAAGCCTTCCAGCTATCCACTTCCTCCTGGGTCTCACAGGCCAGCTCCAGCTGCCGGTAATCCTTGTAAACATTCCTGAGAAGACAAACATTTTACTCTTACCCATTACAAAACAGGCTGTTGCCCATATTTGACAAAAAAAAAAAAAAAAAGTCAAATGACTAGGGTATCTTCCCATCATTTTCAGGCAGATTACTTAGTCCCTTGCTAACATCCTTGTACTGTCCTTGCCGAGGGACCAGGAAACGAATTTTTCATAAACAAACCTGCCCCGGTGTCAGTTACCCCCTCAAACCTCTGGCCTTACCCTAAGAAGTCCCAGTTTGAACAGGGACTGAAAGATACTCCCTTTTTGATTTTGCTCACTACTAGACTTCTCCAATCAACCCGTTTCCCTTTACCCTTTATCTGTTACAGATTTCCCTATTTGCTCACTAAGAACAGTAATGTTTGATAATAAATACTGCAGCCATGGCCACACAGTCACAATAAATAGCTGAAGCTCACGCTGCAGACCACAAACTGGTGAATGAATTGGCAAACAGCTCTAAGACCAGAAGAAATGAAGCTATACTCCTCTTTAAAGTCACCTATCTCCTCAACAATTATCCTTAAAGGATAGCTGCCAAAGGAGAACGCGTGTATCAATTGTTTGGTGTGCTGAGGTGTGAGCTTACCTCTGTTCAGTGTTGAAGAGAGCAAAGATGTGTTTGCTGGACATGAACCCCTTCTCAACATCTCGCAGTTTCAGGTTATCCACTGGCAACATATACTTTTTCTCCTTCTCCTGAAAAAGGGGATCAGTAATAAGTCACTCACTACTCCAGGTGAATCCTCTGTTCAGTCAGAGAGGAGGCTGTCAGCAATGCAGGCCCCATGCCATCAGGGAGGCACTGGGAAGCATTCCCAACCCAGGCTGGGCACAGCAGTTTTCCCACTACCCTTCAGTCATTCATATAAAACTGCACGCATCCACCACACAAAAAGCCTCACCCCGACCAGAGCTCCCTCAGCCTCACTTACCAACACTGAAAAGCCAGCCAAAGAGCTCCTCAATACATGACACTGCACCAAGAGTAGCGTGCTTCAAGCCCCATTCCCTCCACCTCCCAAAGCTGCTGGTAAGAAAGTGCTTGATCTTTGAGCACCGTTTCCTATGACCTCCCATACCTTGCTGCAGCATCTCCTCAAGGACTATCAGCGCTGGGGACATGCTGGTCCCATTCCAAAACCTCATGAGCAGGTTACTGCTTGCTCTGTTTTACACCACAATTGTTCAGCAAGGGCTCTCAGCATGAGCACTCTTACCACATCCAGTCAGCCATATGCAGCCCTCACAGCCCCACTGTTGCCATCTCAGTATTTTTTTATTTTAAGTCACTAAAAATCTGTGTTCAGTGCTCAAGAAAAGCCAGGCATGTGGTAGAGAAGCTGTTTTGATACATGTTGGGGACTATATCAACTCATCTTTTCAGAAAAACTGACTTATTTCATCCTGTCACTTCCTATGCTTTAAAAGGGTTCATAGTACCCAGTACAGTATTATTTAAGCAATAATAAATACATATCAAAAGAGCAAAGAGTAAGTCTGACTACAATAAAGGATACTGTAAGGCTACCTGAAGGCCTCCTGTGTTGATAAAGTCAAATAACTGCACTCACTAACAGAAATCTCATGCACTGAATAATTAGAAGCTTAAGTAACGTGGGAATTTACTGCCTGTTAAAAGCTACAGCCTAAAGCTGTCAGACTGGTCACCTGGATTTTTAAAGGGACCCATTTTTCAGAGTAACAGCACCTATAAGCTTCCTGTACCTGTTCTTACGAGATATCTGCATCTAAAAATAGAACAAGGCATCCAAAAGACGAACACAATATTTTCAGTCCTAGGTATCATCTGTTAAATAAGGAAACTTGATCTTAATTTTGATACTTGCATGCAGAAGTGAAGTCAGAAATCATTCCCCCTGCTTAGTTTCAAATGTGAATCTACAGCAAATTAACACGGAAACTTTAGTTTAAGGTCCTCATTTTGAGCATCCTGTTCCAGTTAGATATTATACAACAAAATAACAAGAGGGGGAGCCATCACACTGGTCTCCAAAAGGCAGAACACAGCTATCCAAGACTCAAAAAAAAAAGATACTTGTCTGTGCAAGCATACATGTGTGGCTGTTCCCTTGTGAGCATTTAAGGTCTGTAGACCTTTCTTGATTGGAAACAAGAAAATGTGGTTGCTCTTACGGGAAATGAGAATGAAAAGCAAGATTGTCAGTGAACAGAGACCCTAAAAATCCTAAAGATCCAGCTAGAAGATAAGGGCAGGGCAGAGCAGCAGATAAGGATGACAAAGCTGCTGAACTCAACCATACACAGGAGAGCAAGACCAGCCTAATGCCCTCCTAAGTTGCAGTTAAATCAACTCAAGGTTGTTAAGAATACCAGATGTGACAGTTCAGACAAGCCCCAAAGATTAAACTATACCAGCCAATTACTAGGTTTACGCAACAAGAATATCCTAGGAACAAGTGACATCTAAAACAGAAGAGATCACTTGGGTAGCTGCTAAACTCTCCACTCCCTCCCACAAAATATATTGGGTTTTAAAGCAGGAAAGCTATTCCAGGCAAGTTCCCCTGGATTTTTGAATATTAACAGTGCTAACTGGAGGTAAGCAAGCATTTTTGTGATGAGACATCTGTCATCCAGGTGCTGGTCTCAGAGCCACAGAGACCACTTTGAGTTCTATAAGCCAAACAGCTTCCAGCTTTCTACTGCTTTCAGTTATTATTATGCTAGGTTAGGTTGAACTAGTGACCTAGAAATGAAGTACACTCACTGCTGACTCCCTAGGCAAGACGAGTCCATCCCATTGCAGTCTCACTTAACTGGAACTCCCTACATTGACCAGAGTCTGAGCTAGTCAAAAAATAACTGACAAGAACGCTGTCTGGGAAAAGTCATTCTGTAGCATTAGAACCACATTATTGCTAAATTTCTGTGGAATGAAGTCATTCTTCAGGGATAAGAAATAATCAAATAGTAAGGGAATCCCACGTCCTGATATAGAAATGCATGCTCTTTGCCAGAGTTTCAACTTTCACCCCTTCTAAGCTCTCGTATAAAAGCTGCTACACGATCAAGACAACACTGTTTCTACGTGCTGATCTTTCCATGTACCAGAGGAAAGACCCATCTAACTCCCTGCCAGCATGAAACTTTAGTCCTCTGGCTCCAGTGTAGAAAAAAAAAAAAGCAATCAAATTGGAGGGCGCTGCTGCAAGGCAACAACCCCCAACCCACATATATTGCAGGGCAATGCACACAGCGTAACGAGCCCCTGCTGCTCTCCATCTCCCCACACCTCCCCCCTTTAAGTCCCGTCCGCCCCCCAAGCCTTTCCAGCTTCTCAGTTTTCAGTCCAGCCTGTTTTATATCAACACTCTGACTTCATTTCCTGAATGTAGAGACAGGAAAATGAGGAACAAGCTGCCAAGGGCTGAGCCTCTCAGAACTTTGGCTGAGCCTTCTGCCCATATGTTAGCAATCCGGCAGTATGTGCTGTGGCTGAATAGCATCCTGGCCAAGGGGGGGAAAGGGCTTCTCTTTCTAGCTTTCCAGACTTAGAGGGGGAGAAAAATAGCCAACACACTGAAATGGGAAAGATAGGTTGCGAAATACTATACTGAAAGCTCGTCTGATCTCAGGAGGCTTACATTTCTCTTATCTCCCCTCACCTACAGGAGGCAAAAAGGAAGACAAAATGCTCAGCAGCGTAATAAAGGTTTTGTAAGATGTGCACATGGGCTGCATATTAATCTATAGAGCCATAATGCCAAGGAGAGGTAGCAAAGTTGTAGGAGCGCTCAGACTGGCTGTAGGAAACAGAACAGGGATGCTCAGTGTTAGTTAGGGAATGTCACAGACACAGGGCTAGCTACCCCTGCTTGGTGCTGCTGTGCCTAACCAAGTCACACCACTCGCATGGAGAACTGCAGGAAGATGACTGCAAGCTACTCGCGCAGGCAGGATACATGCCAGAGGACTGCTCCCCACCCCCAGCATAGCAAAGAGACAGCCATATGGCTCTGTACTTCACATCTACCAGCACAGAAAGAAAATTCACATGGCCAGGAAGGAGACCAGGGTCCATTAGCCATTTGCAATTGTGGAGCGTGAAGCACAACAGGGGGGAAAGGGAGAGGGGAATGCTGCAGTTGCAACCTGATGATCTTGCACTTCTTATTGTGACTGACTCCAAGATACTGGTTCTGGCCAGAGATGGAAACTGTTTGTACTATCATGTGAATAGCTGTTGCCATCTTGTATATAATAACCTAGAAGAAACTCACAAGACTCAGCAGGCAGCAAGCCAGCCTGACTCAAAGCATTTCCTCCATTCAATCGGACAGTCTCAATAGCAAGTTACATTTTCCTGCTCTCGGATGCATGTGAACTGAAGCTGACAGATGCATGTGTGGGCTCCTCTAAGGTTGGAAATTGGCACTTGCAGCACAAGAAAGTAATTGGCAGAATTATTAGGTCTCACTGCATTCAGAGCACAAGAACTAATTAAAAGATTTCCCTGTAGCTGTTATGACAAACACCTCCTCTTGCACAGAGGCAAGGGTCTACAGATATGGGAGAAGCACTGTCATTGTTTTAATTGCTGGCTATGTGAAATTAGAAACAATTCGTCTTACTTAAACCTCTTAATCTCCCTTCCTTGTTGTAAGACATAGAATTCCATGAGTAAACAAACCTGCCCCAGAGATGACTGGAATTTCAGTCAAATTCTTTACGGCATTTTGGGTTCCCCTGTAATAATATTCAAATGGAAAAAACATTAACATTGTAATTAAGAACAAACATACTGCATGGATACATGCCCACTACACAATTGCTAGGAATAAGTGTCTAGAAAACAGACTAAATTATGTGAAAACAAGTCAGCTGAACATTTTAAGTTGAACACCTCCAAGTGAGATGCTATCAAGCACTCATCATTATCTTGTTTTTACAAGAAAGATACAAGATTTTTTTTTTTTTTTGCGCTAAGGAAGATACACACTGAATTCCTGAGCTGCACTTCTTTCAGTAAGCCCCAGTCACCCATAACGTACAAGGTCATCTTTCCAGAACTCAGCCCACCTGTATCACTTTTACCCTCAGAACACAGCTTACTGGACACTGATCACTAATCCAAGCTGCAAAGCAGCTGCAATGGCTTGTTTACATAGGAAAGAAACGTGGGTTTAAGTTAAACAACACACCCTAAGATTTTAAGCTGATTTAGTTCAAAAGCTCTGTAGACATTATGCCTGGACTCGTGATTAATCACAACCATTACTGCTGGCTTAGTGAGCACAGCATTGGTAATCAGCTGCACTCACGGTCCTCACCTGCTCAGAAAGTACAGGATGAGACAGCAGCTGAAGTGATGTGCAGACTGAAACATGCAGTTTAGTGCATGGTGGCCACAACCAGCTGCCTGCACCCCTAGGAAGCCATCGGAGGGTGGACTAGGAAATGCATGCAGAAACTGAGTCGCTTATGAACCAGAGAGGCTTCAAAGCCCCAAACCTCCACCTTCGTGACCTCTAAGGTCACAGTAGTGCCTGCCAGCCTCTACAAAGGACAAGCATGCGCTTCCTCCCATGCCTGCTCCTGTGCCAGGGCAGAGATGAACCCTCCTCAAGTATTTGACTTGGTTTGATCAGCAAAGCACAACACATGCAATGTTGTGCACCTCCAGGAAGAGGAGCCTTGGCTGTCCTTCCCCAGCACGTGGTTAGGGCCAAAGTAGGAGCTGTGGGTGTTCAGATTTGTGGCTAGAAATCTGAACTGTCCACCAGCGTGCACAGAAGAAAAGGCAACCCTGGAAGGGAGACGTGCGGCAAGCATAAAGCCCTCTTTATCCCTGCAGCACCAGGGAGAGAGGGAGCAAACCGCACGGGCTGGGGAACATCTGGAATCGTTACGTGGGAGCCAAGCGGCACAGAAAGCGGCGGCATTCCTCAAGTTTCCATGCGAGGTAGGGAACCTTCCTTTCCCCCGCGCAACCCTATCCGCCAGCCGGCTCACTTCCTGCCAACCTCCGGCCTTCCCAGCAGCCAGCAAGCTCCTCCCTCGAGTCTAGTTAGCTTTCCACTGCCACGTCAATTGAGGCAGAAGGACAGAAGGGAAGCAAGAAGGGAGGGAGCGAAAACTACAAGAGGGAGGGAGGCTCGGCAATGCCAGACGTGGTGGGGGGAGAAAGACGGGATATGGATTGCTGCTGCAGTAGCTGGAGGCGAGCTGCAAAAGGCAACTGGCCAAGGTGGGTCAAAGGACCCTTTTGAGGGCTTGGAAGCAAAGGCTGATCTTGCCTGAGCTTTACTCCGGACTCCAGGCAAAGGGGTTGATCTACAGGACAGGAGGAGATGGTGCACGGGGCCTGGGAGTCCTCTCAGCCAGCTTCACTAAGTCTTGTGCCAGATATATTAGGGGGAGAAGAGGGGTTGAATGAAGCAACAAATTCTGCACACCTAGGTGGCAGCCAAAACTTCACCACATTTCCTCCATGAACTGCAGTAATTGATTTTTTTTTCCTCCTCTTTTTAAAAAAAAGGTGCAGCAAACCCCAGGTGGAAACCAGGTACCAGCCTTCTGACACCGGCACTGCAAGAAGGGGCTTGGAAGCCTGCTCTGCACTGGAAACATGCAGGAGCAACATCTCTTCTCAGCTGCCAGAGGAGGACGCTTCTTCAGTCAGGACTTGGACCTTCTTTCACCCCATCTCTGCCCCCCAAAGCCCCATCCCAAAGGCAGGGAGGGGAAGGACTAATGAGCTGCTGAGAGCCGGAGAGCAGATCACAGAGGCTCCACTCCGTCTGCCCAGTGTTCAGACTACCTGTTCAGGACTACGAGATTGTACAGTAGTCTGCACATTGGTTAGGCTGTGCTGGGATACACCACACACTGCCAGTGCTGCACGGGGACGGCAACACCTGCACGGCAGAGGGACATGCTTGGAGAGGGTGGTGGGCTGCGGGAACAGCTGCATGCAAAGTTCACCCATCCCTCAGCCTGGGAGGATAACACCCTTTGAGGCCATGCTTGATCACTTTTACCTGCCTCTTCACCAGCCTACTCACATCCCTCTTATTCCTTCTCTCTCCTTCACCCCTCTTCTTTCAGCTTCACGCGCTCGTCCCAGGGGTGGCTGCATTCAGGATGGCTTGTGTTTTACATACTAAGCTTCGCCATAAAATACAGGGATAAACCTAAGGGCCTGGTGGAGTTACAACTGCATTGCACTTTGCTACCTGAGAAGGCATGATCAAACAGAAAGGTGACTGGAGAGAGGGGATTTCACATCTTAATGTTGATCATTTACAAAAGAAAAAGGATTGAGAGTTGGAGGTTTGGATGTTCTGGATTTGTTTGCTTTGATGTTTGTCTGGAAAAGAAAAGAAACAGTGAGTGAAAGCGTAAGGACAGAGTAAGAGAAAAGAATAGAGTGTTACCCAGGAGAAAACATTCAGAAGAAAATAATGAATGAAAGAGTCCCGCAAATGATGTAAAGAGAAGGAACATGTTTCAGAGAGCACCTGAAAACAGGAGAGGAAGCACCTCAGAGCAGACCTGCTCCTATGGCCTTCAAACAAACCGGGTACAAAAAGCAGGCTGCAGCTGGATTGTCAGTCACCACCTCGCTGCAAGTTTGTGATGACTTGGGATCAGCACAGAGACAAAAGGATTTCTATCAGCTGATCTGGGCCTTGAGGACAGACTACTGGTGACAGGGGGGATGGTGCAAGTGGGGACTGCATGCATGCGTAGCAGGGGAACAACTTTACTATTGATCCATGTGTTTATTTTTAAGCCAGAATTGGATACAAGACACTGACAAGTACAGAATAAGCAGCTATCTAACGGCTGCCAATAAGGTCACATTTTCCCCAGGACATGGGATAGTACTTCTGTACTTTAAGCAAAAGGGAAGGCATAAAGAAAGCCCAAGCACAACTGAGGCAGCAGGAATCAACGTGATGCATAACATTATGGAGCATCCCCACACATGCACCTGAAAGCACCTAGAACTTTGCACACAGGAATCAAGAGGCACTGATACTGCATGCAGCACACCAGTACTTGTACACAAGCAAGGCCATATTCTTCTTAAGTGGTCACCTGCTACTACAAACCCCAAATTTCTAGCACATGATTTACCCAAGACAGAAGGTCCCATCTGTATTGTGCATTCACATAAACTGCCAAAGGAACAGCAGATACATCCATCCACCTATCGAACAGCAGATACATCCATCCACCTATCTGCCCACGCTCCTGTGCACAGCGGCACTGTCACTCTTGCAGAGCAGAGAGCACAGAGGTCCCCTCCAGCAGGCAGGGAGCTTTATGAATAGGAACCACCAAGCACAGGGCTCAGTGCATCTTGCCTACAGGGTCCTCATCACCAGAAACTCCAGCCCATAGCCCCTCTTTTGCAGCCAGAGGGAAGTCTCTGTGGAGAAGCAGGCACTGAGGATTTCATAAGGGATTCAGGCAGGACTATTTGAATCAAGTCCTTGAAGAGTGTCCACTACAGTGTTGGTCAGCGTGCTGCGCTGCTGCTTTGGCCCTGGGGACACTGCGGCTTCCCCAGGCAGGGAAGTTATGTTCTGCATTGCCAGCAGCCAGAGCATGTTCCTCCCTGCCTCTGCCTCCCACGGCTGGCCTGCAGCACAATCCCCCGTGTTCAGGAGGTGCGGGTACCTCAGGAGGGTCTCCAGGTCTTGGGAGGCCAGCTTTCTGTGGGGCCACTCTCCATAAGGCCAGCATTTGACTCATTGAGAGGAGACAGGAAGAAAAACAGAGAGCCCAGGAGCGCACACACACAGAAATGCTCTTGGCAGCAGAGCAGATTGGGGAGCCAACTTTCCACCCCCGCCTGGCCCACTCTTTCCTTCCCCTCCCATTCCCCAGCACACTCCTTCAGGCCCCTCCAGAGCACCAACAGCCATATCCCTGCTAACATGTGATGCTGGGCCCTTTAAGACATTTTAAGTTTCAATTCCTTTCTTCAGAGGCAGAGGAAAAACAAACCAGCATTGCGGAAAGCCTGGTATTTCACTAATGGGGTCCAGATGTCTCCATTCCTCAGACTCTGGGTCCTGGCTTGCAAAACAGGGCAGGGAGAGGCTGCGCCCCTGCTCCCCCCAACGCCCTGCTAGCTTAGCCTTTCCCCTGACCCCACCACACCATTTCACCCCGCTCCTTCCCCCATTGCCACCCACAGCCCTGCCACCAGCACTTCTATAGGCACATGACAGATTCATCTCCCTTCTCGTGTCCTCTGGAAAGCTGCCAGAGCACAGAGGAACTGGGACCAGCGAGCCTGCAGAAGCACAGAGCTGGGCAGGCAAAGCCTCCCCCTTTTTCAAAAAGCTGAAGTGAGGAAAGATCATTGTGTACAGCCTTAAAAGAAAAAAAAAAAAAAAAAGTATTTCAGAAACCATACAGGACATGGGTCCTCCTGCTTCTGCATTAGTGGGGAAGCACAGATCTGGACAGGCACACGGAGATAACCCTGTCTGACAGGGCCATGCACTGCAGACAACCCTACAGGATGGAGCCAGCTACACACAAGACTGAGGTTTGGGATGGAAATTCCCATGTTCAAGGCTCTCCAAGCTGCCACTGAAACACAAACTTTTATCTTGACTCTGCTATGGAGTCCAGGTGGAAGCTGCTTTATTTCTTCCCCCCAAGACAGCCAGTGATCAAAGAGCTGAATCTGGGGAGGAATCAAAAGCACACTTCCCTTTCCCCTCTGCTCCTGCTCAGCTTAAAACAAAGGCTCCTTTCTCAGTAACTGCTCAGACTTTGACAGCACTGCTTCTCCTGTGTTTAAGGGACCCAGGCTGGCAGGGGATTGCTTTAATTAGGCAATCCTACCTCTTGCAACGGAGAAGGGAAATGGTGCAGACCTCCAGTTGCTATTGACCCCCTAGGTTGCACTCCCCTGGGAGGGAAGAGAGGTCCAATCCCCATCCCATGCGACTGGAATCTATCAACAGTTTATGCTATAGTCCTCCCTCCCACTCCCCAGGGGAAAAACAAGGAGTTCTGATCATCTCCGCAATACAGATGTAGCAGTTGGCTTTGATTAAACTACTCAGTGTTTATAACCACCCAATCAGCATATGTAACCTGGAGGAAAGTGAAGCCTCCACAAGCAGCTCTGAATACAAAGGTCAGGAGTCTTAGAGCAGAGACACACTGATTTAGTAAAAAGACATCTAATGCCCAGCTCTTCAATTATGAAATCTCTGCCTGTTCATCCATAGCAGCACTACAACAGTCTCCATGCAGAAAGTGATATTTAGAGGCTGATTCATCACCATATTTGTCATCACTTCCACCTGCTGAGAATGAAACAGACCCACTGATCTCAACTAGACAAAAACCCAGGCTCAGCTACAGCTCCCAGGCACACGGTGTCCCTCAAGACACCTGAGTGACAAAAAACGGAGTAAGGGACAGCACTTTGCTACCAGAAGCCCTGATCAACTCCAAAAACATGACTGCACTAGAGCAGGCATTTTTTTTTTTTTTATCTCCCAGCACATTGAGTGGGGCAAACTCTTGTGATTACATCTTTATCAAAAGCATCCAACTATTCTTTTATTCTTTTCTCTATTCAGTATAATCAAAGACAACAATTATCTACCTTTGTCTTGCACAGGAAGCCACAGATTTGACAATGCCAATTTCATCTGGGATGATTCTAGATGCTTACATCATTTCCCACTGAAGCAGAAGGATACCATACCACAATGCCAGAATTCTTATTCACCAATTTTAAGCAGCTCTGCAGAGTAGGTCCATGTTACTCTCAGTGATATTCTACACGTTATCATTTCAATCAGCAGTATTTCAACCATTCACAACTGAGAATTTTACAAAACCACATTAACTAGTATATTCAGTATAGATCCATGAGACATTCTTGTTTTGCAGACTTAGCAACTGAATCCTGGAGATGGTACTTTACCTAAAGTCAGAAGAAACCAGCATTTGAGCTTCCCAATCAGCTCTACAGATCCTGTTGCTGTGCTCAGAAAGGTGACAGCTTTCTTCGTAACCAGAAGAGATGTGTGAAAATTTCTGCCACGCTCCTTCAGAAAACTCACCATGACTGCCCCACAAATACCAACAAGTCCAGACCTTGGACTAACACATCACTCTTGAACGTAACTGTGACAGGAGGCCAAAAAAGATCAGATTCATTCCCAGACTGTCAACTGTCTGCTGAGCCAGGGCTTCAGGCACAGGTTACTTCCTGTGCATCAGGAAGGCCAGACCAATTCAGAAGCGCTTAGCAGTACTAAGACTGCTGGTAACCAGACCCAAGGATGGCTTCTGCTTATGTCACAAGCTGCAGGCAGTACTCAGAAGGCACACCTGGAACAGCAAGAGCTGAAGGCCTAATCCTCAGATACCCAAGACTCAAGTCTCGGAGCTGAGCAAGCTGCTTACCTCATCGTCCTTATACCAGGAGAGGTTCTCTGCTGTCAGGACAAACCAGTACTCCTTGGAGCCACCCTTCATGATCCCAATGTTGTTGATGGTGAGCCAGCCCTTTCGGATGACCTAAGGGGTTGGAAGCAATAAGCATTAATAAGATCCCTAAAACTTGGCCTTAGGTGACAGAGGAAAGAGCAGAGGGTACCCCTACACACAGAATCATGTGGAAAGACAAGGAACACCGTGCTCTCTGCTGCTGCCAAAAGAGCCCCCCACTCAACTGGCCAATGAAGGTTTGCCTCAGAAGGGCCAGGAATAGCACAAAAAGAATGCAGGAAGGAACCTGGCCGTGCCTTATATCCTCTGCCAAGGGAAAGAGATACAGGAAGTGCACTGAGAGCGCCTTGGACACTGGCACAACTACAGAAGCACCAGGTCACAGCAACACACCCAGAGAAGACCATGCCCAGAGAAAACCAAGGCAGCAGTGCGCCTTTTGGCACACTGCACGTGCGGTGTGCTTCACCCAACTCAGGGGTGTGGGAAACCAGTCCAAGAGCAAGAGATGGGCAAACAACTCAAGGAATTGAGTTTAATAACAAGGATACACTAGGTACGAGAACAAAATGATGCATCTGGAATTAGTAGGCTGGACTTTAGCATACCCATGTATTTGAGTAGTCATTAACTTAGAGCCATACAAGTTCCTGTATGTTAGTCTGTCCAGAAGCCAAGCTGTTATTCTCTGTGGAACTCCAGTTCACCATGTGCTGCTTTAGAGCCTCACGCAATAATCAAATACAAGTATGCATCAGCTTAAGGCATTAGCTTTTATGTCTTATTGCACTGTTAACACCCAGGTACTTCTGCATGCACTGTGTGTACCTTGTTCAATGGCTTGCTTGTTGAAAATGACTGCAACGCATATTAGGAAGTTCCACTGTGTGAGCAGCACAATCCTTTTACCTGCTAATTTAACCTATTAAGGTTAATGTAGGAGCATTGAATCTTCACCTCCTGCCCACTGATAAACCTGGGATAGTCCTATTCACTCTGTGGACAGGAGAGGGCAGTGAAACAGAACTCCAGAACCCTGGATCACTGCTTTTTATTTCTACCCCCTCAGATGTGCCAGCAACCCTAGGATTTTCCTCAACATGCTACCTTTTCACCTCATTTATGCTTCACCTATGCCTAGTGCCAGCTGCCTTCCTCTCCCCATTCAGCAGCAGAGGGAATAATTTGCCTGTGCACTGCTCTTGCCTTCCCAGATGCAACATTAATGTTCATTAGCACACCCTGCTGAGTGGCCTTCTACTCACCAGGATCTCATCCTGCAAAGGGGAACCATAGCAACAGCAGCAGAGCAGAGAGCAGGAGAGGAGCAAAGAGAGGAGAGATTGTTACTAGGAAAGCTGGAGCAGGAGAAGAGAGGCTCAAAAAATAAATTGGAACCCAAATCTTCTACTCCAGGCATTAACAAAAGTAACCCCCATCCCAAAATAAAACCTGCTAAAGGGAAAAGCCCAGGCACTTTACAGGTTGGTCCAAAGCTTGCCCTTTCTGCTCTTTTGCAGTCAGTTCTTCAGCAAGGTATACCACAGAGTTTGAGGCTCCCTACAGCCACTCCAAGATCCCATCAAGTGGATGGTTGGGCAGTTCAGCCTGATGACTGCCAACAGCACTGAAACAGTCTGCATGTTTGTGTGCAGGGAAAGGCAATTACATGTGTTCTAAAGGAAATGGATGTTAGGAGTGAAGGTCCTTAAAAAGATTAACTGAAAGCATTTGCTTTTATTCTCTATGAAACTGCTTGTATGGCTTTGTTTCTACAGGATCTTCTAGCCTAGATAGCCTTGTCATTTTCCTAGCAAATCTGGAAGGTGTCATTAGCTTATTTTTAATTGGATGTGCAACCCTTACAGTTCCTGAAGGAATGAGCAAACTCCTCCCCTCCACTGCTGTCTTCTCCCAATGGAGATGTTCTCATGTAACCAGTGCAGCCATGGCTATACATCACCCTGTTTCCCTGTGCAGGGGGGTTAAGTATTTCCAGCAACATCTTCCAGCTGAGTGAACCCTTGAAATCCCTTTCCAGAAAGTGGATACCACTGGTGGGCAAGACAACCAGGCATGACAAGTCTGTCTTGTAGCAGACCTAGCAGTAATTGGACTCAAAGTGAGAGTTTATTGGTATGTAACTTAAACGTGAGTATATCTACAAGATCCCTAGTGTTCTGTGCTACCTCACTTCAGCAGAAGAGCTGATACAGCTAGCGAAGGGGCTGATAACCCAGGGATGTACATTAACAACATTAATAGTGATTTCTACCAGAAAAGAATGACCAGACAGCAAGCAGTGAGCTTACATGAGGTGGTGTACACCTTCTGGCCATAAAAGACTAGATCTTGATTACCAAACATTCGTTTCTCTCTGTGACACTTTCCCTCTGTTGTTGCTACACTTGGTTCTTTCTGACTGCAGTGAGCCTCAAATTCTATCCTCCAGGTACAGAGCTTGATAAATCTGAAAACCAAAGAGCCACAACTTGGAGCACTGCTGCATCTAGCCCAGTGCTTGTCCGCCTGGCAGCTTCCAGGTAACAAACATATCCTTCTTGCAGCAGTGAAGGAGATGGAAACTTGGCCTACCTGGTTCCCAGCTGCCTTCTTCTTGCTCATCTGGCTGCTCCTCTGCTGAGCACTGCAAACAACAGCAGAGACATTCAAAACCCCTCAGACTCTTCTTCGTCACCTGAATCCTGCTCTCATCAGAGAGCTGTTACAATGAATTCATGCCTCTTGCTTCCAAGTCTAGACAACCCAATCTACCTCAACCTGCTCTCTCAGCCTTGGTCTACTCATCTTCTCAGTCCCACACTTGGGTCTGAGACCCTGAAACCCTCCACAGCTTGACATAATGCTCTAACTCCCCCTTACAAGCATCCCTAATTCTCCTCCCCAGCCTTGCAATATGAAGCCATTGAAAAGGGAAACAATACTGACAGTAAAGACATACTTTGGGGCAGCACCTGCACTGCTGCTTCTGAAAAACGTTTACTGGAACAGCTATAGGAGAGAGCCACGGGAAACACATTAAGAGGAGACAAGATATCAGCGCTTACTTGGCAAAGCCAATGAAATCCTCATGGTTTGTATTCATGTAAGCCAGCTCAATGTCTATTAGAAGCATGACCTGCCAAACAGAGGCACAGACAGCACAAGACAGATGTTAGGTGATTGACACTATTAATCAGGCACAGAGAGAGCCTTTTATATAGTTCATCTGATCAGCCCTCTGCTGCCAGACACCCCTTGGCTCAGAGTTTGGCTCAGGCTCCTCTAGCCTAGACCACCCTCCACCCCACATCATTTCCCCACTCGCACACACTGCTGGTCACCTACCTGATCTTTGGTCCTGCCTTCTCGCTCACGGATGTGGGTAGTAACAATCCTCTCCATCTCCTCACGCAGATGAGGGTACTGGCTGAGCTGCAGGAGAGAGAAAACACGTGCACATGGGAAAGGGAGGTATAAAGGTGCGGGGGGAACAGCCCCCTGCATGTATGCATGCACATGTACACCCTGCAATCAGTTTATTTTTTAGGGAAGTTCTGGGAAGCTGGACTTGCAGACAGATTTTCTAAGATCCTGTAAGTCTGCCAAAATCAGAGTTCATTCCTTCTTGCTCTGGGCTTCAAAGAATAGACCTCCTCACTCTTACAGCAACCTTTGTGTCATGGAAGACCTGCTCCAAACCCACCATACTCTCCCTGGAATGAGGCTCCTGTCCAACCCCAGATGTGAATGCCAGATACCACTTTTTTTTTGTTAAACAATTGTTCTAGATGTTCAACATCTCATTGGCTAACTAGACAAATGGCCCATTGCTGCAGCCCGCTAAATCTTATGAGAAGTCCCCCGGGAAAAATGGGGTATGATACCCATTTGCTGAGGTGTTAAATGAAAGAACTTAGCCCTCTCCATCAACACCTGCAAGTAGAGACAGAGGACCTGACTGATTCAGGACCTGACTGACTCAAGGGGGCATATCTCCAAGGAACGCCGCGCTCTGGGCATGCAGGTGCTGCTCTCTACCTGCATCAGGGCAGGATTACATAGCTGAAGTCTATAGTCACATGGCAACCTAGACTACAACTTCTTTGAACTTCACTGAGGAAGGAATTCATTCCTGAGCGCACCGAGAAAGAAGTGTAAGAACTTCAGTGGCTGTGGTTCAAGAGAAAAAGTATCCTGAGGTGATACGCGGCACACCCTTCCAAAACGAACACCTTAAAGCACCCTTTCACGCAGTGTCTACCTACTTGCCTGTAATTCATAAGCCTCTACTGATTTCAATAACAGTACCTGTATGCCACTCGGCTCAGGTTCAGCATGGCCAAAAAATGGATTTTCCATCCCCAGGGTTTAGATTTTTAAATCTTCACCTATCTCCCCTGTGAAACTATCCCTCCCCCCCCCTTTTTTTGTTTTAGTTACTCCTGACTGCAACATCAGACAGCATTTCCTAGCATCAGTCTGTTATACCCCCCGTCGAGGGGGTATATTTAAAAAAAGTCCTTTGCCTGTTATCTGCACTACAGCTTTATTTCTCCAATTTATAAAAGCTTTCTAAATTGACTTGGCTCCCCAAGAAGTATTTCAAGCTAGAAAGATTGGCTCAAAAAGTGTGCAGCAGCACTACTGAAAGCCAGATCTTACACTAACTAGCATCAGCTCTCCTACCATCTGACTACAAATAGTCTCAAACCCTTTCAGCACCCTTGCAGTCAGGCAAGTTGCAGTAGCCTGGAACTGAAATTGAGAACTAGCTTTAACACTACCCATTTTCAAATGGGTAGTTTGTTTTGAACAATGACCCTATAGAAGCAGGAAAACGTGTGGAAATCAGTGTTCCCCACCACCACCTTGCCTTGAAAATGCAAACTGGGTGTTCTCCGTGATCTTTATGATTCAGGCAGCTGGTTGCTTCAGAGATACATATAGGCAAAGCTTCCTGTTTCCTTTGGGGGAAAGGAGGGTTGGCAAAGGATTGACAGGAAAGTTATGTCAAAGAGGAAAACAGGAAGTTGGAAAACCTCTAAGCAAGTCTCAGCTTCTTTGCTTCAAATTAAAAAAAAAAGTCAAACACATCAACCCCCCCCCCCCCGCCACCCCCACCCATCCCAAAGGCACGCAAAGAAAACACACTGTGGTTTATTCAGAACCTCGGTCATCCAGCAACATTCGTGTGCAAAAATAAATTGACAGCATCGGTCCCCATGCAGGAGCTTCCAACCCCAAGCATGCACAGGAGAAGCAAGGGCAGGCAAAAAAAAAGTGACACTGACAAGCCACAGACATCCACCAGGGAACATGCAATAAGGCATAGAGGGACAAGGAATTATCATCAGCAGTACGAACAGCACCCAGAAATGCCATGACTCTGAAAGACAGGAGAGCAGGGACCCTTTGAGGGGCTACATCTGTCAGCCTGGGATTACATCCCAGTTCAAGTGGGTTTTCAATCCTGTTTTAGCTGGATTTTCCTGTTTTAATTACAAGCTCTGAGCCCTCTTTGAAAACCAATTTGTCCCAATGTTCCTTAGTTCCCCTCTTTGCACATTCCAGTTCATGCCAGCACACTGAAGATCAACCTTTAGCCAAAAGGATGCTGACTTGCAAGTCCTTCCCTCCACTTGTGAGATGCTGCAGTGCAGCCTGGCACAGAAGGTTCCCGATTCTGGAAAAACACTAGCTAGGACACTATCATCCTAAATGTGCAAGCCTCCATCCTTGCACCAGCTTTCTGTTTATTTTGGAGCTACTCTCCATTTAACCAACTGGAAGAACCTCAGAATCAGGCCAGGCTGAGAATGCCTGCTAGTGGCTAACTAGGGCTTCAGTCCTCAACTCTAGCAGCAAACAAATAGTCCACTGGAAATCTCTCCATGCAGGGAAAGCTGTGCTTCTGTAGCACACGAGGAACGGATGGGTTTGCCTCCTATGTTCTTTGTTAATACACTCTATTATTCCATCTATGCAACTTTATCAACTGCACACAAAGATTTCTTCACCATCTGGGGTGAAATGAAATAGTTGTGACAGCACACAAACACCACCACAATAGTTGAGAACAGCAACAAACCAAGGCTACAGGACTGTTTAGCTAATTCAAAAGGTGTTAGCCCAAGCTCTTTCTTTCACAAAGCCTTGCAGGACTTAGTTCAAAGGTTTGGTTTTGACCTCTAAAAGTCAGCATCAATCCACAGCACAGCAGACCGGGTATGACCTTACAATTAGCATCAGTCCTGAAGTAGCCTTTTCCAGATGCCTCCCCTAATAGCACATGCTTTATGTCCAGATGAAGCAGCTAGGGCTATAACATGCAAGATAAATACTGCAAATCAGTTAATGCCCCTGTGCAGTTATTACCCTTTGTCTTACACCATCAGAAACCCCCTGAGACTGGCTGCTAACCTAAAGTGGTCAATGACAATTTTGGAGATCTCCTGGTCTTTCTTCCCTCTTTCAGAGGGAGATACAGGCAAGGTTAATCTACTCACTATGTGTAGACATTTACCTTTAAATATTATTAAAGCCTTCCTTTCAGATTTTCCAATAAAATACTAGATAGATACTTCACTAGATAGTGCCACTCAAGGAGTTATCTCATCTTTAACATTCATCTCAGACTAAATTTTATTACAGCCATTAGCTTTCTACAACGCCACTGCTACTATTGACTTCTTTATAGCATACATCTCAGTTGTATCATCTCTGAACATCTCCATGGGGTCCTCCACCATGTCACAAATTAAAGTCTACAGAGCCAGTGGGTGTCCAGCTGCTCTAATGACATTGCCCAGCACAGCTGCTGGGTATCAACACATGATGTTTTCATGATTCTTCTCCCTCCCCTACCTACAGGAGACATCTCCCGCCAGACATAGAAAACAGTGTAAACAAAATCAAAACCACCAAAATAAAACCCACAAGAGAAACAGGCTGGAAAGGAGCTACTCTGCCTTGCCACAACTATTTGGCAACAGCAGCCCTCTACAAGAAATACAGTGGACAGAGCTCAGGAGTTGAACTCTGTGTTCCTAAGAACAATTAGTCCTCAATAGCTTAGATCTCAACTTCACTCTGAACTCAGTTATCTTCCCCTCCTTCCCAATTTTGGGCTGTATGATTGTGAGTCTGGCTACAACCCTGCAAGAATAGGATTATAGTTTTCAAGTCTTAAAATAACTAGTGAAACAGCCCTTTCCAACTCAGTTCCAGGAGTATGCCACTATTGTACTACAGACCTGTTTCTGGCCCCTCACATCTAAGTTCCACACAAATTAATTGCCACTTCTACCTTTGTTTTCAGGAGGCATGTGGTGCCCCCTCCTGGACAAAACTAGCCTGGGAAACAAACCCACTCCTGCCCCAACCTCTACGCAGTATTCGACACCTTCCATGTCACTCAGCAAGCTGCTGCTGCCCTCTGCTAGCCTAAGGCCCTTGCTGTTCACAGTGTAAAAGTAAAAAAATATCTACACTACCTCAACTGAGCATAGTCCATGGAGCGAGGCATCAGCAGGATAATGATGTAAAGGGTGTAATGTATGGAAAAGCCCCTACCTCCCCCCCAGGTCTTTTGGGCCAGTAATCTGCTAACACTGAATCTCTTGCAGAAACTTTCTCAATCTCTACCTCAGATTTAATTGATGGCTGTTTTGTTCCTGCTCAACACAGCTCTGTAGCCAAGTTGAAGCCTGCAGACCACTTGTGCTATGGGGGGAAATATAAGGTCTTTTCTGGCTTTTTATATTTCAATATTTTTCTAGAGTATATGGATTTTTTTTTCCAGGGGGTCCCATTAAGAAATAAGGAAGAAGTTGCAAATATGCAGGCAGTGGCACAGCAAACAGGGCTTGCTAAGGGTTTGATCCACACTGAGGTGAATGCCACTGAACCAGACAGAGGAAGAGGGCTCACTACAAAGTAATCCACTGGATCCCAGCTCACTTCACAGCTGAAGTGGGCATCAGCTAATGCCCACTCCTCTTGGCCTGCTTTTAAACTGCACTGATGCCTGCTGACTGCTGCTCTCCTTCAGCTCCACTTTTATTCCCATTTTCTCTCACTAAATTCACTGGAGTTCCTGTGGTACGTGTGAAGAAACAGCGTGAATGTGTGTGGGAAGGGGCGTGGGCATTGACCTTTCTTTGTATTTTTGGTTTCTTTACCTTTTCGCTACACTTTCTGATGGTGGATGTGAGCTCACTCACTACCATATCCACACACTTCAGACTCGGCTCCTTCAACTTCTGCACCTGCTTTTTCACTATGGCTTCAAAAGCGAGGTCAGGCGTGAAGAGACCCGTTCTGCATGGCAGGGGCAGGGTGGGAGGAAGCAACGGGGAAGAAGAGAGTGAAGCAGAGAAAGAGCAGGAAGAAGGAGAGAGGAGGAAGGAAAAGGGAAAAGAGAGAAAACAAGGCAAAATGAGAAGTGAGATCTTTGGTTCACTCCATTAGCTTCTTGAACCAGGTGAGCATTGCTATGGGGCCTGCGCACTGCCAAGTATCAGGAGAGTCTACAGGCAAATGGAAGTGTCAGAGGGGAAGGAGGTAGGAACAGCTGGCTGGTGAAATGGTGAGCTGTCAAGAGCAAAATGAATGGATGAAAATCCCCAGGGATCAAGTGATCTCTTCCTGAAGGCAAGTTTATGCAGATTTTTAAGACACAGCTGCTTGCCACAGCAAACCACTGACTGTTTCCTAGAGGCTCACCGTGTCTCATTTCCCTTTGTCTGTAGGCATTCCCCTTTCCTTCCCACCGTGGTTACCCCTTTCATGCTTTCCTCATTTCAGGTGCAGGAGGCCTGAACAGGAGCCAAGCTAAGACTTGCAAAGGTCTGTCACTTGCACCTCGTGCTGGCCTGGGGACTGAACTGAACGGATGTCTCTATTTCAGAGATTAAGATAACTGCTCCACTTACAGTGTCTTTTATCTCACTCACCTTTCCCACAATATTCCCACAACAGTTAGCTTTCTCAGTAAAAAAACGGGGGTAAACCAGTGTTTAGGGAAACGCAAACATGCTACAGGGCATCCACAGCTATACAAAGCATCTGTACTGCATCAGCTAACCTGCAGCATCAGGCCCAATACAGGCCTGTTGAAGAATATAATGAAGTGTCAGTTTCCATACTATCTGATACTATACAAAGTGCCCTGTATTTTCAGTTCCTCTACTATGACAAACAGAAAATCCACAGTAACTGCAATTACTAAAATATGGTCAAATTATTCCAATTCAAGGCTATTACCGCATCCAAAGAAGTTTCTTCAGCACATCTGTAACACTTCAGAGCTTTTACCAGGGTGCTTTTTGTGTCACAAACTCAGTTCCTTATTTTTGCACAGCATATAACTGCCCTGAAAGTGCTTTCAAGGGGACAACATACCCTTGACATAGGGGTGGGATCCTGCTTTTTTAAAGGCACAATTAACAGTCAAATTGTGGTGTCTACAGCTCACAATTAATCCTGGTCTAGTTATAACTAAACATCAATCCATATAAATCACATATTTTCCCCTTCACATCATCTTTCATCTCCATAGATAACATCTGCAAGACCCCAAGTGACATTCTATTGAAATACTTCAATGCATATTACAGGACCTACAGTAATCTGCATTTTAAGTAGCAAAGAGGGTTGGAGTACACTAGAGGATTCAGCTTCTCCCAAGGCCCTCTCTCAAGGTGCCAAAGCAGCCTCTTTTGATCAGAGCAAAGGCATTTCCAGAGCTTCCTTCACACCCTGACTTGATTCCTTATTCCTACTAATCTAGTCAGCCTGCTAAACACAGTGCACACCATTTCCTCTATGTGCACCGCTTCAAAGACCAGACTCAGGGGACCTTGTACAAAGCAGAAAACCAGTTCCTTCAAGTACCTGGGTACCACCTGAATGACAGGATTTTGTTTCTTCAAGCAGAAAACCGTAACCATGACTACTAGCACACAACACAGCAAGCAGCACTGCAGTCAGCCACTAAATTCTTAGCAGTGGGATCTAAACTAAAACAGAACACTAATCCTGAAGCTGTGAGGTGGCCCCTCACAGATCACCCTCTCCAGTACCCCCCACTCCATTCCTGTGGTCTCCTCCTCCCTTATTTCCCACCCTGCTGCACCCACCACCTGATGACTAGGAAAACCTGTTGCTTTCAGAACAGATGGTCTCTTCACTACTAAACTTGTCAGTAAAAGAACACTGAAATGATGAAGAATGGGAAATGGAGGGAAGGATGCAAACAGACAATGAATAGGAGATTTTGAACAATAACTGATGGATGAAGAACAAACCAAGAGAAGCTTCAGAGGGCTTGAAAAGGAATGCCCTTCTGACCCAGTTAGCAGGTGACTCTGGATACTTGGCAGCCTAAGGGCCTGTGCTTACCTGTCACCAGGCTCTAATGGCAATTTTCTGGGTGCTCCCCACAGTCACATACCCCAAGAGAGAACAGCAGGACAGAAAAAGGAAGCTCCTCCAGCACTCTAGAAACCTGAGCAATATCTCACTGCAACTGCTTTGCTTTCCCGGGCTGCCCTGGGAGGCAAAGCATGGTGTCTGTGTGCCTGAGCCCTTCTACAGAGGCTCCTGGCCCTAAGGGCTAGACATTTCTCCAAGTGATGGCAGCTATCACCACTTGGGCACCTCTCCCCACCCTCACAGGGAGAAGGTGTCACTCTCCAGACACCTCCTGCAATGCCCATTTACCTGAACCCCAACAGCCAGTGGCGATGCCAGTCTCCAGTACCCATGCTACTGTCCTAACTCAGGTGTCTTTTCACCAGTACCCAGCCCTGGCTGAAGCAGCAAGCCATGGCTGAGAAGAATGGCATGTGTCTTCCTAACTTGCTGCTTTTCAGCCCCAGCCTCAAACAAAAGCTGCCATATCCAGAGGGCATAACCAAGGGATGTTCCTTACACCAGCTCCAATAAATACTAGTATGAATCCCAAAGGGCAAAGCTCAAAGCCCTCTCTGAGGGAGAGGGCAAAAGAAGCCCCGAGGTAGATTGACATTTCTAACATGATCCTTCTCAGCCATGTGCTTCTCTTCCAGAACAGGATATGGACCAAGCCAACCAGAAACCAAGCCAAACACCACAGGAACATTCCCCTATGATACAGCCCACAGCTGTAACTGCGGTAGCCTCCAAAGTTCAGCCCCATACACCCAGCCAGCAGCTCCCTTCCCTGACACTAAAGGCAGGTTTGGGATTAACTGTCCTATTTCTAGCAGAGAAGAGGGGACATAATTTAAAACCCCGTTTCTGGCTTGGAAAATAAAACCAGAAAACAAATTTAAAGTCAGATGAAGCCCTATAAGAAATACCCTTGGCTTGGAGAGGAATCAGGAGTCATGCTACAGACTGGAGGTGTGGGGGGCAGACATCTCAGCACCCCTCTGCTGTAAAGATTTTTGGGAACAAGCCCATAGCCCATGTTCCACAGTGCTTTTGTTTGGCTTGTTGGCTGGATCGTCCCAGGCTGGTACCGCTCAGGTCTAGTCATGCTGAGGAGGTGGTCAGAAACACGAGTGTCGCTGCAGGCAAGTCCCTGCCCCAGTCACAATGCTGTGCCGCAGCCAGAGAGGGGGTGGAAGGTGCCAGCTCCATGCTGCCTCCAGTTTACCTTCTTGGTGCACTGTCTAACGGTATTGATTAACTCCGAAATAACCATGTCGACGCATTTCAGGCAAGGCTCTTTAATCTTCTTCACCTGCTTTTTCACAATGGTCTCAAATGCCATGTCGGGTGTGAAGAGACCGGTTCTAAACACCCAGGACAGGGGACAAGACAAGGCAGGAGGGGGAAGAAGGGGCAAGGAGAATGTCACAGAGTTACACACACATCTCGGAGCAGGCACCACCATCACTGAAACCCAACACACGGGGCTGGGGAAGCATCACACCCCTCAGAGAAGTCCTGCTTTGGAAAATGGGGGATGCTTGGCACCTCCCAGGAGGCAGGTGCTGAGGGCAAAACAGATCCCAAATGGACACCAGTGCTGCCCCTGACAGGCGCTAGAGGCCAGTCACCTTCCCAGGGGCAGCCTAACTCAGGGTCTCAGAGATGTGTTTTCAGGAAGTTAACTTCCACTGAGGAGAATGCAACTGTATTTACTACCTACATACTGGAACTCACATCTTGGGGCCACTGGGATCCTGGTGATGGGCACCCTAATGCTCCCTTCAGATCTCTAGGGGAGGAGGTGCTCAGCACCAGCAAATATTTGAGTAATGGTTAGAATGGAAGCAGAAAGTGAAAACCAACATTTAAAACTAAATGAAGTAGGGGTATGGGTTTGCAACCCTGTCCTTTCCTACACAGGAAGGAAAGAGGGAGAAAATAACTAGTCACCAAGGCAGTTTTACCTTTTAGGCTTCTGCAACTCACATGGGAACAGAAAGCAAGCTATTTTGTCCCTGTTCCAAGATTCAAGCCACTTGGGAGTCCAAGGAAACTATCCCTCCCCTCTGGCTGACCTACCGTACCTCTGAAGTCTTCAACTCCATTCGGAAGGTCTAGAGGTATTTACAAGGCTATGCAGCCAGTGGTCTGCCTAGTCATGATACGTGCCTGATACCATGGATGTTCTTGATGGCATAGCTAATCTCCCGTCGCAGCTCCTTCTCATCAAACTCCATCTGCACCAAGAGAGAGTTTTATCAGAAACAGTCTGATCTTGTCTGCACAACCCCAGGATACATAACAGCATGTTTTACAAAAAGGTCCCATGCCAGTACTATCATGTGACAGATAAAATGTTAGCCCAAGCGTTGGATACAGAGTACAGCCATAAAGCTTCTACTGTCAATACAGATATCCTGGACAAATGTGAATAGCTAAGGGCCTGCATTTACAGGTACCAACCCCTCAGCAGCTCCCAAGGAGCTATTTAGAGATAAAGCAATAGGACTGAAGTGCTAGATTGCTTTCTACAATGAACTGTTTTGTCTCCTGAGGTATATCATAAGGTCTTGGCAGCTGTTTTTCAGCTAACACCTCACACAGATTTACAATTCACATACAAATATATGTTATCCAATATAAGGCAGGCTCTTGTATTTCACTAACAAGGTCTCATCTTATTTAAATTAAAAGGCAGACAAACGTGGAAGATCCAGGAATGTTTTGGCTCCTGACTTCATTTAAATTTACGTTAGAGGATTTTCTCCCTATCACTTCTGATCATGTTAGCATACTTCGCCATCCAGGAAACCTATAATTCACTACAGATCCTCTTCAGCTATGATGACTGCAGAACAGTTTCTACACCATTCCCACCTCTAGGCCATTTTTAAGAGGATAAATAAGCAAGGCCAGGTATATCTACATCCTCTTTCCTGCTTCTTGCATATGCATTATGGCAGCTTTAGGCCCAGCCTGATGCTTGGGATCAAGGATGTGCAAGTTTAAAAACCATTTGCATTACATGCAACTCAAATTAGATATCTACATATCTGCAAGGACATTCAGGCATTGATTTGCTGTTGTCTGTGTTAAAAGGAAGTTATTTTGCACGTTTAATTTAGCCTTTAAGAATTAAAGGCTAAATTAACACAAGAGTAGCATTTAACTACAAAGAGAATGTTCAGTTTTCACAAGGACAAGGACTGAGGGAGATGTCATTATTATGGGAAGGCTCAGATAAAGTAGACAACCAGAAGCAAAAAGTGAGGCGATAGTGGAAAAAGTGACAAATCAAGAGAGACAAATCAATACATAGTGAGAGATGCTAACAGAGGTAGGAAGACAGGCAGAGGAGGTTAAAAACAAGCAAGGAGAAAATGGATCTCAGCAGTACCTTCACCAGTTCAAAGGGGAAACGCTCATGGAAGATACGGTTAATCCTAGCTCCTCCTGACAGCTCATAGGTATCAATTTGGTCTCCAGAGCCTTCAATACGTTTCTCAAAGTCCACAGCAAACTGCTGGACCATCCTAAAAGACAAAAAGCATGAAGTAGAAGGCATGGCTAAACAGTTGCTTCCAGGGAGGGACATGCAGTTAAGGTCACTCACTGAAGCAGAGCTTTAGTCTTGCGAGCAGGGTCATCAGGGCGAAAGTTCTTGTATTCCTCTACCTCCTTCTCAATGGAGAGAAGCTGGCTCTGGAGCTTGTTCCTCAGCCCTGGCAGGGTGTCACGGATGTGATTGGTCAATTGCTGCACAGAAAAAAGGTTCAAGACAAAAGCTGTATGTGGTGTTCAGGAAGGGTGTGCTATGTCAGCACCCCAGAATAAAGAGGAACACTTCCTCTCTTGCTGTGTTTTCCGAGTGGTCCAAATAAAGAGTCTATCCCAGGACAGATATCAGTTATAAGCTTGGGGTATCCTGCCTTCTCATTTCCTACCTATTTCACCTGTTTATTCCTAACCTTCATTTGAGGTTTTAGCCTAATACAAACCTTCCATTCTGACAAGACTGTCACCTCTGATCAGGAATAAATTTCACATACAATTATCAGCATTTGTCACTTACACCAAGGTAAAAGGCTGTTCTGTCTGCAGGTTATCACACCACTGACACCCATCTTTGTTCTGCACAGGAGGGTAGTGGTTAAGCCCTTTTTCAGTGAAAGGGTGACAAGGCAAGGTGAAAGGACCCAAACACACTGAGGCTCCAATAAAGGGGTTTCCACAGAGTACAGATGTTGAGATCTCCAACTTAAAGGAAATATTAAAATAAAGAAAAAAGGCAGAGCAGCTCTGCACTTAAAGAATCAGTCTTAACAGAAGAGAAAATGACTACCAGCATCATATTTAAATTAATCTTCACAGCTTAGTATTAGGCAAAGACCACTAGAAATTTAGAAGTTGTCTTTTGGCTTAACTAATAAGACCTTGTGTTGATTCCAATAGTGTAAATTCAGACAAATGCCATAAACTTGCTATTGATTTTGTACCAGCATCACTGAGAGGAAAAAGCAATGTTCTGCACTTGGTGCGTGAGCATAATTATTAACATTATTCAGACCAAGCACACTTCACAAGACCTGGCATCAAAATGTTTTTTATGAGTCAGAGAAGGAAGAGTAAGCAAATCAGAAGTCCCATGGCACCACAACAACGTTCAGAATTTCAGTTTGTTGACCAGAAGTTTTATATTATTCTGTATTTTTCCATCCCAGGAGAGCCCAATGAGCAACCTAGACATCCTTTTGGCATAGTGGGCAGCAGTTCTCAACTGGTAACAGTACCTGGTTCAGCACTTTCTGCAGGTAGGGGGTTCCCATGCGGTCAGCCATATGTCTGTAGGCAGGGTGGGAGAGAAAAAATTTCCTCTCTGCAGCCAGAGCTGCCTGAATGTCCTTCTTGCCATCAATGTCCTTCTGACTTCTGTTGACTACACCAATGTAACCTGCAGGAGTGGGGTTAAAGATCAGATGGCTGCAAGGATGAGACTGTAAATGGGACTCAGACTGAGAAGGAAGTTACCCAACTGTCAACACTGGGAAAGGGAAGTTTCAGTGGCAACACATTATTAGGTACTAATTGTAAATGTTTTAAACTACTATTTTCTCTGGACACCTCAGGTTCTGACACTTTGGTGTGCAGGACAAAAGTGCAACTATGCAACTGAGAATTAACATATTTGTTACTGTTCCCACAATCAAAGGACACCCTGTTCTCATTCAGGACCTTTGTTCAAGCCTTTAAGATAGGTATGTCACTATGGCTTTGTACAGCATATATCACAGTACAGGCCAATATGATTACACCCTATATACTGTAGCAATCAAGATAGTGGGGGGGAGTAACACAGGAATTATTTTTTTTCAGCCTGCCTTATTAAAAATCAGGAAGACAGAGTAAAGGGTTATGCTTCTGCTAGGACTAGATATCACCTAGGACTACTACAAACACCAAAAAAATTCTTAAGCATGATTAATCCCCTTTCCCCAACTTGTCTCAATTCTAGCTTGGAACAGAGATGGCCTAAGCACTAGGATCACTGAAGGCAGGAGATGAGGCCAGGATACCTTAGTGGAAGAAGTAGATCACACACAAAACATGATGAAACCTACCTCTACGTAGAGGAAGTAATTTGTTTTCTAGTACATCTCTTGCATCAGTTCCTTCATCCATAAGATCCAGCTTAGTGATGACTCCAATAGTGCGTTGCCCTTCAGAAAAAAAGTGAATATAGTTGATCAAGCAAGATGACTCATGTAATGTTTTCCTCGGTTCAGAGAGATTACAGATTACCCACCTTGGCTACTCAAGGGCTCCTGAACTCAAACACTACAGTTCCCATCATTCCAAGAGGTCACAACAGCAGACCAGATGATAACAGAGGTCAGTTGTCAGTTACACCCTGCCAAAGACACTGACATGCTATGCCGCAGTAGAGAGGGATTTAAGTGCAGGGACTTTCCTGCTTTTCCTCTAGGCACAAGTGGATGACTACAGTAAAGAAAGGGAAGTCTTTTACCTCTTCAGAAACAGGGCTCGAAGGAAGAAATGTGGAGTAAGAAAAAATTCTACTGTAGTAGCTATTAAGACTCACAACCACGTCTCAGAAGGGCATATGTTGGTGAAGATACCACTTAAGACAACAGACGGGATCTCACAGCTACTGGGCTAATCACAGCCAAAAAGGAGAATTGGGCCACTAGCTAGTAGTCCATGCCAAGATACAAGATTTACCTTGAGGATCCACCTCCTTTGCAATCTTCAGAGCATCAGAATTGGCCAAATCAGAGTTGGCTGGGGATACTGCCAGGATGAGGCAGTTCTCTTTGGTGACAAACTGCATAAGCATATCTCGGATCTGGAACTCGATGTCAGGGGGCTGATCCCCTACTGGGACTTTCGTCATACCTGGGAGATCCACCAAGGTCAGGTTCAGGACTAGACATAGGAAACAGAAGACAGAACACGAGTGTGTTGAGGTAGGTATGCTCTGGTCTATAGAGAGTACCTGTGGCTTTAGTGACTTCAATAACAGGTGCACACAACTCAGAATTCAGAGTTTTCCAATTCCTTTTTGTTACTGTTTAATAAAAATATTTGCTGGTTATTACTAGTCATGATTGTCAGTGATGTTATTGCCATTCCCTTTGAATCACTTACTCACACACAGATCAAGGACTGACCTCAAAAGTCCTTCCATACTGGCTACACCGAAGGGGAAGGGATAACAGTATCTTTTTTTTACCACTTCATAACAAAACCTTGGAGAGTCAGAAGAGTTAGTTCTCATTAGGTGCTGTTCCCAGTATTAAAATATTCAGTCCAGCAGCCCTTATTCAGGAAGCTCTTGTCAAAGTCACATGAGCCTTCTCCTGAAGGATGCAACATGCAGCCCTTTAACTGTTTGACTGTCTCACTGAGGAAAAATTAGAAAATAAAAATCAAGCAGAAGTTCTATACAGCCTACTGCTGATGTAGTGCCAAGCTGCTGCTTTCCCAACAATGCCTAAAGAGCTTGCAAATTTTGTGCCATTCCACTCACTTGTTTAAGCAGAATTCTCTGAAATCAGAGTCTTATGGTTTGAACATTATCTGGAGAGCTCTACACAAAGTGCATCTTCACGTGCCAACAGAAGGGAAAGGCTCTTCAGGAAAGCCACCCTTCTCCCATCATTTTTAGTTTCATTTCTTTGCCCAGAAAGCAGGAAAGAAAGTAGAACATTACAGTAATGTCAATTCTGATGGAAAGGAAAAAGTCTCCTAAGGGAGAAGGTTTTGCAGACATCAGTTGCTTCTGGGAGTAGCTTTGTTAGCAGTCAGATACTTCATTTGGTTGGCAACTTTTAGAAACATGGCAAAGACTGGCAGGTTGATGCACCACAGGCCAGGCATATGGGGATTAAATTAAAAAAAAAAAAGGCAGGCACACTCCCCAGTTCATCTTTGTCTTTACATTATGACAAAACAGCAACCTGCCTCACTTATCACTTACGTATTAAGACTCACCATGGGGAGAATAGACTCTGAGGTTGATGGGCACAGGGGAAATCCCTTTGTTTGAGCCAGTAACACGATCAGTTTCAGCCTCGATCTCCAAACGGACCTCCTCAAAATCCGTGAATTTCTTTCCTTTGCAGTGTAGGAACTCACCATATTCTGTTTAAAAACAGAAGCAGAGCCAGAGATGGTCACCAGAGTAAGGGAAACTTAGCCAAAAGTGTAACAGAAATATAACCTGGATTTTAAGATAAGAAATAAAGAACAGTTGAACGGATGAAGTGTGGCAAGTGTCTTTCCCACTATAACCTGGCTGGTTGGCAAAAGTTACTGCAATCACACCATCAGATCAATATCGGACATGATCTGTGCAAGCCCAAAATCTTTCCAGTGCAGCTCTCCTCAGAGGTGGCATCCTCACTTGTCTTCATTCCAGTAATAATCCAAGGCTCTGTTGATACTAAGCAAGTTTTGCATGCACCTGCCTGCAGCAGCTGTGACTTCCAGAGCTGCACTGGGAGATACCTTTGTATTCAGAACTTGGACTAGCTCTGTATTTAAGTACTGGGGGTAAATAATAGTCTTATTACATGATGAGAACAGACAAGAAAGCCTCAAAACAAAAAATAATCAAAAACCCCATCTACTGTCACAGTTCTTAATTGGTTGTTTTTTTTCCCTATTGTTTGTTTTTGGCCAGTCATTGACTAGGCCAACAAATTCAAGAACCCTCCATTTTAATTTAAAAAGCCTCCCAAAAATCAAGCTGTCTTGTTAGTGTAGGCAAGAGGACTGCTGTGAACAGGTCAAGCCCACCCAACAAGAGAAGAATACCCTGGGACAGTCACTTGTCATCTCTTCCTCAAGGAGTTCTTATAGGACATGTTTGAAGGGGAACAGTAATGAAAACACCCTGCAAGCAGAGAGCAAAAAACAGAACAATCCAAAAGACCAGCCACAGAACTCCATAGTCATTCCTCAGATCCCAGCATTCTCACATTTAGTTTTGAGTGCAGTAAGTCATCTCACCTCCTTATTTCAGAGGATTATCAACAGGGCCCTTTAGATTTTGGGTCTTACCCATTCATAAGAGTCACAGCTGCACAGAGAGAAAAATCATGACAAGCATATGCATGAAACCCTGCTTAGATCAAAGAAAGTAACAGAGAAGTATTTTCCATCTGAATATTTAATGCATCAGATGTTAAACAGGCAGAACTGAAAACCAGCTGCAGGTCATTTTTATGGTGAAAAGTTATTTACATTTGCACATTATGCATTGTAATTGATCAAGTAAGACCTTTCTAGACTAGGACAATCCAGCTGGACACACAGGGAGGCAGCTCACATACCTGTGCTGGAGTTGACTAGCTGCAGGACCAGTGGGCGTCTGGTTACGATGCCAGAACCACGTGGCAGAAAGTCCCTGAAATGAAAGAGGAAGCCTCAGATGAGTGAATGATCGTTTCCTTCCCTTTTCGTGGCTTTTCTGCTTCCATTAATACTCATGGATTCCAGGGTGCTTCAGGCACAGCTATGATAGAGTTTAGGCACTAAAAACAAGGGCTCCTCCCTGGGGGCCTGGGGAGGAGAGACTGCTGTTCTGAGGAAGCTTATACTTGCAGCACATCCCCTCCAGCCCCATCTGTAACAGCTATGGCTCCTTCACCTGAATCTCCATGCTAACTAAAAAGCCCAATTAATACAGCTATATGCGGTTTGGTTTTGTTATCAAGGTACAGCTCTGTCTCATCAGAAAGAAAAGCTGAAGCACAGACTGAAAACCAGCATGTCTTCTTTTGACAAAATACAGCTACCTGAGCCACAACAAGATCACTCACACCCTGCACACTGGGACATGAGGGGACACAATTGTTCCAGCATGCAACCACTGTATGACCTGAAACAGGATAAATAGCAGCCAAAGGCTTGCTTCCACTCAGGGCTTCTCCTGGCTATCAACTGAATATTACCATGGCTAAAGCAGCAGCAGCTTCCTCCTGAACTAAAAAGAATCCTGAAGTTTTCTGTACTTCAAGCCATTTCAGGGGAAGGAAGCCTTTCACTATCCTTTTCCTAATGCTGACTTAGCAGCCACAGCCCACAAGTTCTCCTTTGCTTTTTCTTTTTTCAAATCCGAGTGCTTCAAGCAAAGCGAGGCACGCTTACTTACATCTGCTGATGACCTTGCTAGTTTGTGGCCTGTTCTCAAGTACTCAGCTGTTTACGTGGTTCTTCAAGAGTCACTGAGCATTTCTGAAAACATGATCAATTTGCTTCCTTACATAGTGAAGAAGCACCACTTCAAAAATACAGTGTCTAGAGCATGAATACAGTTGTCTTTGTTAAAAGAAGCCCTGCCCGCATTGCTTGGTTGCTGGCACGCAGTCCTCTCTGCTGATAGCTGTAGCAATGCAGAATTTTGCCAATTCAGTACTGACTGTAACTGCTCCACTTACAGAAATCCAGGCCCCTCCATTTTCTATTATGCCCTTGTCCTGCATGAACTTAATACAGGCAATGGAAACGAAGACAAGGAATGAGCTTTTGTTTTAACACCTCAGACGAGGGCTTGAGCAGTTGTGATTTCAGCTCCTACTTTGGCTACTGACTTCTTATATAATCCTATGCAAGTTTTTCTACTTCCTTGTATTTCCCTTTTTTCAAGCTATAAAGGCAGTTTCCTATCTGTGGCCTGCCAGAATAACTTGGTAATATCAAAAGCTGCAGAGTGGTTTCAAGTGACGAGAGGTAAGGAGGCATCCTACAACCTCTAATACCTCAAATAGAAATACCTCCTGTAAGTCCGCAGAACTATGACTTCTGGTACAACTCCACTACAGTTGAAATAGGACTGTAACCCACTTTAGACTTTTAGACTTTAGACTTTTCAGAAATATAAAGTGTTAACTGGCATCTTTCATTTGTTTTTCAACTAATTCAGCTCTTTTTTCCGTTCCAGGGGGATTAACCCTGGAATCTTTGAGCCATTGCATCACTAGCAGTTTTCTGCTGCCTCAGCTTCATTCCTATAGATGTCTGTGGTCAATATGTGAAAGAGCCCTACTCTAGCATCTTTTAGCACAAAAAAATCCATCCAAGCTGTACTGACTTACTTTGACTTTACTGTAGGTGAGGAAAAGGTATAGCGTAACTATAGATTCCCTTTCTAGGGCACTGAGATTCTATTCTAGCTATTCATCTTCAACTTGCAGCACCAAATCCTACCTTGCTGTAGAAAAAGCATTACTTGCATTTATAAGAATGAGACCTCTAGGAATTAAGTTCCCCTTGTATTACGCTCCATGTTCTCCTGTAACTTCCTTCTTTGGCCCAAATCCTAGTTTTTCTGTTGTCCTTGTCACAATTAAAGGAAAAAAAAACTCAGGGCAAAGACAGATGTAAAACTGATGTGGCTTCTGGATTCAGGCATTATACAAAACTGATACAGTTTATTGCATTAACTGAGTAACTTCCAGACTACTCCAAGGAAAAAAAGGACAAAACAGCAAACACTGAGTCCTCACAGAAGGCAAGAGGCCAAAAATATAAGAAGGATAATTCAAAAAAGTTTTCTGCCAGTCAGTTTTCAATAGCTTTCTTCTGAACACCAGGCAAGATGTCATTTGAGTAACTCCACTGAATTCAGTCAAGCCAGAACAGGCAATGTTTAAGCCTCCGACTTTCTGCTCCTGTTGTCAACCCTAGCAATTGCACCCTTTAAAATACTAACAGTACGCTATCTTACTGTGATTTGAAAGAACACATTAACCAAATACTTTCTGGTTTAGAGTCCTTCATTCTGGAACCGCATGCTGTTAAGTTCAGCCTTTACATAGAAGCTGAGGAGGTGCTACTTTAGTAATACTGCAATGTCAAATTCCAGGCTGCCCAGCATTGGGAAGCTAGGGCTCATCTACACGGACATTTACCCGTGGAGTTACACAATATAATTATATTAATACTAAAAGAAGTCAGTATAAATACATATCCAGCAAGCTATTTAGGAGTAAAGACACATTATCGTTCCTCTTCCAGGAAATCTCTTCCTAGAGAGGCTCAAGGTTAGTTACCCAAACCCACAGCTGGTCACCTAAAGCTGTTATCTCAGTCAATCTGAATGAACGCAAAATCTGAACCCTAAATAACAGAAAATGAACGTGTTCTTATCCACAAGGTACCAGGATGTACGTGTGGTTCAGCTTTCAAGTTTTCCTTACACTCGACCCCCATCAGGAGTTACAGCCAGAAAGCTTTATAAAAATGGATGCACTATCACCCCATTTCATCCGTATCATTTCCCTATTGGATTATCCCCCTCCTTTCTCTCTGGGAGGAACCCTTCCCTCCTCCTGCTCAGGCTAAGCCTTTCAAATCAGACACAAAAAAGCCCAGATTAGTAAATTCTGTGGCAAGCTGGCTGGGTGCCAAGGAGAACGCAGCGTAAAGCAGCCTTGCCTGCCCTCTTGCAGTAGGCATAATAAATTACTTCTGTAAATAACCTTCAATGGAACACATGTGGCATGGACAGCACGCGCAGCCCTGGTTGAGTCCATTCAGCAGCCGGGGAATGAATTCCTCCTGATAGAGCTGCACCATGAAACAAAATTAATCCCGACTGAGGAGAGAGAGAGATAAGAACAACACGCCAGATGAATTGGGCAGACAGGAGCAGAAAGGTGAGATAAACTGGCTTATTCGATTCCAGCACAGGAGATGAGCGGTAGCAAGGCTGGGAGCAAGGGGAAGAAGGACGGAATACATCTTTGGAGATAACGTGCTGTAGTATGCCCATGCTGGAATGACAAGGGCAGCCAGGATTCCCCATGGAACATGAGGCAGTCTCTAGCGTGACATCAAAAGCAGCCTCGTTACGTACACTGCTGCACCAAATGCCGTGCCTGAAACAAGCTCTTCAATTAGGTTAAGGGCACCAGCTCTGTTTTCCCCCTTTATTTTATCTTAAGAAGGGAAAATTACTTCATTGTTTTGTTTGTAACACACAGGAGTGACGTGACATTTGATTTCCTATCCTTTTAAGCAGGAATACCACCCTGGGACACTTCTTTGCACTAAGTTTCATCCAGAAAGCATAATAAAGTAGCAACTAAAACAGGTGCAGATGCTGTATTCAGGAAATAAAACCACTTAATTTGCTTATATCTCCATTCAGGTATTGACTCAGAATTCCCCCTTAAGACACAGAGGTCTCAGTTCTAGTAATGCTATTCCAAGCATTTTGTTAAAATGAGTTGGAAAACTAGGCTCAGCTCAGCTTTATTCTCCAAACTGTTGGTTATTTGAAGACTCAAGTATGTGTTTCACTCTCTTACTAATAAGTTTTTGGTCTGAGAAGTAATAGCTCTCCTCTATTAAACTAAGGGACAAAGAAATAAGGATGTAAATCCTACCAGGTCCCTAAATCCTACTGGGTCTCAGGCTGAAAAGGTTCAGGCAGGAAGGAACAATAAATACCTTTTCAGGTCACATTTTGCATTGCTCATTTCTGAAGTGCTTACACATGTTCCCAACTAGCTCCACAGCTACCTCAGGACAAAGCCAGTCACATCATCCCTTCCAGTCTTATTTCTATTTTAGTATGCAGAGCTGCATTAAAACACAGATTTGGGCTTAAAACTGCATTTGTAATACAGTAGTCAAAAAATATTTGAGGGATAGAAAACAATCTAGCTGTTACCATAGAGCACTGCTCAGAGAAAATCCAAATGTCACTGGCTGAAGCATTAAGAGAACCATGCAGAAATGTATAGCATTTATCATCAGGGCACCAGGGGCTTAGGGATTCCCTACTGATTTTTTAAATTAAAGTCAGGCAACTCTATGAAAATCATTCATGCACCTGGTATCTTGGCATCCTACAGAACAAAAAGGTGCTATTTATGATAAAACAGATATTTACTCTATAAACAAGTTCCTTCCTGGCAAGGGACTGAAACTTTCAGACAAGTTGATTGTGTTTATTCACTGCTCCTACGCTCAGGGAGCGGTGACTGCCCCATTAAAAGACAACATTTGTGTGAGCTCACTTTCTGCGGTAGGACCACAATTCTTCCTAGCAAATGCACACAATGCAATAGTCAAAAAACATATGGGCTTACTCCTTTGATCAAACAGTCTGATGTCATCTTGTTAAACAAGAGCCTGTAGTAAGATCTTTGGAAGAACTAGTCTTCCAGCGTCTTAGCAATCATTAAGGTGATCATTGCAGGCATATTGATCCTAGCTCACCTGTTTAGTAAGAATAAACATTTTCAAACCTGGTAAACACAAAAGGAAAGTGAGAGCACGAGCAAGCCTGCCCCTTCCTGCTTTGCTCTGAGCAGATTAGCTCACTGCTCTGGTTTTGTGCTCTAAAACAGATTCCCCATAACAGTTACAGTGGCATTTAATTCCAGCAACAGAGCATTCGCAGCTAACCTGCCCATGATCTTGTGGCCACGCCATTCTGTCAAGGCAACCCCCTCTTCCTAACATGGAGGAAGGCAGCATACTAACAGCATCTCTACGTACCAGCTCAGACTGCAACTGCTTCTCAACACATCCTCTTCCCAAGAGGATTCATCAGTTTACAGGATGTGCAGCTAGGACTCTTGGACTGTAATATTAGGTTTGTAATTGGTTTATTAGGCCTTACACACAAGTTATAATTAAAGCATTTTCACACCTTTTCCTTCCACTGATAACCTGCACTTCTGAAAGAACACTGAGTCGGAGCTTTTCCATACATGACTTTAGTCTCAGTAAAGAAAAAGTGAAGCAACTTCACTGAAGATGCTACAAAAGTCATTGGCAGTCAGCAACCAAATCAAGTCCATGTCATTGGCTTTTGTTCTAGGTGGAAGAGACCAAATGCTTTTACTACCACTTACTTTGCCTTCCTGCCTCCAGGGAAGTTGGAAGGCTGCGAAGATGTCTGTAGCAGGCTTTAAAATACAAGTCTAGTATAGACACTAATACAGCATCCTTGCAGTTGGTCAGTCCTTTGAGATTCTTGGATTAGAATGCACTAAAGGAAGTAAAACCTCAATCAGAAAGCCAAAGTAGCAGCTTACAAAGACAAAAGGAGTTCCAAAGAACAGAACAGTGAACACCATCCGATTGTTTAATTTCCATTTGATTACTTATTAAACATCTGCAGACAAGTACGTTATTAGGAGATGGGATTAATCCCCAGTTTGGCTTATATTAGCTTCAGAAAATTAAGATTCATGGAGTATTCAGATTCACATGGCTGATACTAGTTTTAAAATCCAGAATTTGTTATTTCCTGTGTTCTGGTGGTGCCCAGGGATAACAATTCAATCAGAACTTCATTGCACATGCCATTACACAGCACGAAATACAGTTCCTGTCCCTGGGGACTTCCCTGCCTAGTTACACAGTTCAGATATGCTCCTGTTCAGGCTTTGAACTAGATGTGGTTTATCTGTCGGGTGTTACAGCTGATCACTTACACATCCAGATCAAGAGTCCTTTGTTAACACACCAGGGCACAATGCAGGACAAGCATCCAGTGCAATCAGTACCTCGGACTCTCCTGACAACGGTACCGTCTGCCAACACTCACACCTTCGTGCAGACTGCATTTTATTAACAGTTGGCAAGCCTCTGTAAACAGCACAACAGCTATGCTTTGAGTATTCTTACTCCATCTAACATGTCTCAAATGAATCCTTAAACACACAGGCTGACACCTATGCAGCGTATTAGCCACTGAATATTTATACCAGTAAACATTTTTAGCCTCAGCCTAACCGACTGCTAAAGCAAACACCTCGGGAATGATAGTAGCTTCCTACTTCTTACAGAAACACTGAAGCCTAGGAGGTCTTTCATGACAGACAGTACCCAGTTCAACTGGAAGGCAGGGGCTAGATGCAGAAACTGCCCTGGGGAACGCTTTTGTGGTCTGAGCCTTCAAGTGACATGCAAGTACATGCATAAGTGACTCCGTAACTTAGATGGGGGGCAAGGGCAAGCGTGTCCCATCCTCTGCCACCCAGTCAGCTAGCATGAAGGCTGTGTTACAGATTTAGTCTTTCCTTTCCTGCTGACTGTGGCCCCTGTGAGCTCTTATCTTCCCCAAACAAAGTGCTGCTCAAACAAAAAAAAGAGCCAGATTGCCCAACATGAACAGCACAAATTTAAATGCAGGTGCATCACAAACAGAAGTACCCATCACCCTGCTGTTCTAACAGTGTTTTTCCTCTACCTCTAGCTTTCAGCCTTCCTTCATGCTCACCACGTGAACTCAGACACCAGTCCTACAGACTCGATCACACGGTAAGTCTCATTCTTAAATAGCCATGTTCTCTCTGGCAAGGTTAGCACTTTCCAACTCGTGAAATTTAAGCAAGGGGATGTGTTATTTGTCAGTCTCTGCAGCACAGCCACAAGTCTAGCTTTGACCCATAGTGAAAGACAGCAAGTCCACAAGCAGTTGGTAGAATATTTCTTAAGAATGTAACTAGTACTGGTCACACAACGGATACATATAGAAATAGAGATCTATTGTAATGACATCCATTCCATCATACTGACAATGTTACTGTACACAGTGATTCATTATTCACAAATACAATTGAGAAATAAAGATAGGCAATAGTGTGTCATCATAGTATACATGCTAGCAGAAACAAAAGAGAAAGCTTTCCACTGCCTTGTACCTTGAGTTCCTATTTATAGTCGTGCAGAGGGAGGTTAGCACTATTGTGCTGGCTTACAGCCCTTACAGTTGGTTTACATAATTCTGGCTCTCAAGCAGCACCTCCAACACCTAGCCACTTCTCCCCAGCACTGCACAGCTCTCCAACCCCATAGCCAGGAAGGGCCTAGAAGAGTCAGAGGAGATAATAACTAGACAGTAACTTCTAGAATTCACACCTTCTCCTAATCCCCATCAGCCTTGAGTTCTGCTCCTCCGCACAGTATTACGGCTGACACCAGGATATGCCCCCAGCAAATGAGAGGCGCCGTCTGAGAAGCCTTTATTAAGGTTTTCTGCAGAGACTGAGGTACTGTGGTCTTCAAACACTAAAGGGTATCAGCTAGGTTAATTCACTGTAGGAAAAGAATAAGTGTAGAATTAGGGTATAACATGTTCACACAGCATCCTGCTCCAGAAAAGATTCTCACTGTGAGAGCCATGGTACCACATGGTCTCTGCCACTTCCACAACTGACCGGGCTGTGTGGTGTTTCTGGAGCTCTTTGGCATCTTTTTCCCATGCTATGCTCTCACTTTGTTCTAAATAAGAAACGGGGTGTTTTCAGAGAGTTTACACAAAGTAAAGTCACACAAAAAAGCTACATTTACTGCAAAAGGCAATATTTAAAAAAAAATAGGACCTCACATCACAGACTTGGCCAAAGAGACAAAGCCTTTCAGGAGACTGCCCGTTCCAAGAGAATCCCCCTCGATAGATGACTGCATGGCTGTTTAAAACCTTCCATACAGTAAGCTTAGAGTCAAATCCACATCCTCACGAACAAACATAACGTGTTTTGTTTCACTGACATTGGGGACTAAGTGCGCCTCAGAAAGCCAGCAGATAACTGGGCTTCCACCTCAGCCACACAGTTAGTCTCCTCACAGGAGGCAGCAGAACTGCCTAGCCACTGACCCAGCTGTACAGAGGTGATGGTCTCCACCACTGTCACCTCCTTGAGTGAAACCATTCTTGGAGCACAGATCTTCTCTTCCCTACAGAAGAAAGCCTCCATTACTGAAATGCATTGTCGTATTTATGTGCTCTTGGTGGTCTCTGGGAGGTCCCATGTGCCTGAGGACCAGGAACATCAGTTAGAAGGGAGTTTCCTTGCTCACGACCCATTTGTTGAGCCAAACATGGGCTGAGGGGGCTCAGACAACCAGACGGGGGCCAGGCCCTGAACAGTGTTCCTTCACATCCCTAGTATTTCACCCCCAGCGCCTGGATTCAGACCTCAGCCTGCAGCACCTTTGCGTACACCACTGCTACAGCAAAAAGGAAAGACAGTAATTTACAATAACATTTGCTTAGAAGCAGCTCTCCCCCTTGCCCTCTTCCAGAGCACACTAAGTTGTTTCTCGGGCTTATCTCTGACTGCACAGACCAGTTCCCAGGAGTCACTGCAGTTACTGCCTTCTTTATTCACCCTTTCCACAACTCCCTCCTTTGTATTTCACTCAGCCTCTCCTGCACATGACTCCCTGCAGGTCTCTGAAAGCAGCAGTTTAATATAAATTTTTTTTTTTTTTTTTTTTTTTTTCTATGGTTAATTTGATTTGAATCCCTTGGGCTGGTTTTTCTGTTTCACACTCCACTAGCTTCAGGGTGCATCAACATTTGGAAGAGAGCTCTGTGTATTATGCCAAGTCACGGCTGCACCAGAGCCTCTGCACACCAGTTAGACTTGTGGAGAGCTTCAGAGCTTCACAGCTGTGCTGCCTCCACAGGGCAGCAGATACCTGAGGAGGTGAGGAATATTCTTATGCTTCAGGTGGTCCACTTTCATCTGGTGGCCTGTGAGCCTGCAGAGAGAAGTGACACAGCCTAGAGACTACCCCACAGATTTCTGCTGCTACATCTCTAAAGAAATTCCAAGGAAGTCCACATACCTTAGGTCAACAGCAGCACCAGGTGCACCATGTATTTTTTAGTTGACCTGAAACAAGGGTAGAGAGATGTTGCTGCATTCTTCTGATGCATCTGTGTACCAAGCTCAAAACCAAGGGTGAATGGTGAACGCATTCAGCCAGCTCACTGGCTGTGCTACAAAGCATGATGCAAGGATTTCTCATTCAGAGCTGCACTCCAGCCATAACTCAGTTTACATATTACGTATACTGAAGTCCTCACGTACAGTGAGGGGAGGCAGATGCTGAGCAAACAATTTCTCTCCATTTGAAGATTATACAACCCTGCACCCTATTTGTATAGAAACAACAGAAAAGGCAATTCCTCAGGAAGAAGCACAAGGCCCAAATGCACTCAGGAATTGCCATTCTGCCAGTTTTCCTTGGCCTGTGCTTTCTTCCTACCCAGAAATCTAAGCTCTCTCTCTCAGTCATTGCCTGGGACAAGTACCTTTAGAATACAGGATTTCAAGTATCACCTGAAGCCCCCATCTGTAAGATTTCAGCTTCCCCCAGTCCTTGCAGACGCCACAAATAGTTCCCAGCTCTTGCTAGAAATGCACACCTAGAAGGTATGCTGAAGTGTGAGCACAGCTCATCACCTTCATCAGCCTAACTGGAAAAAACTCTGCACTATACAGTCAGATGCTATGCTGTAGTACTACAGGCTTCCTTTCCACCTGTTAGAGACCAAGGTTAATCCTTTGTTTCCAAGTGCCATGGAGGGCTGTGACCTGGGGAATCCTGGCACACAACCTGGTGCTGTCCCTGCAGGGGAAGCCCACTGTGGGAGCGGATTGGATCCACGTGCTTCTCTCCCTCCTTGTGATCAGGGACTAGATAGATAATCCCTTCATGGGCTGCTGCTCTACAATTGCAGTGCAGCAGCCAATCCAATCCAAGAGCCAGAACCAGGCCCAGGGGGATAATTCCCCTCCTACTTCCCTCCAACATGGTGAAATCTACTTGTTCCTATGGAAACAAATCAGTTTCATGTCCACACAGTTCCTGACTCCCTCACTGCTGTGCATCAGCCCCAAGCTGCTGAGGCTGACAGATTTAAAGCAAGTGTCTGCAGCTATAGGTCAGGAGTTGGCAGGAGGAACAAGAGGTATTCCTGGCGCACAAAACCCACCATCTCACCCGAGATGCCATTTGCTTCAGTTCATCTCTGCCGTGCGAGAATTAATCAGGAACATCCTTCCCCTCCTCCATTTCGAGGGCTGACTTATCTGCCAGATCCCTCCCTGCTATCATCCTGCAGATGGGTTAGCCCAGAACATGTGAGGACATAAAACACAGATGGGAGAGGAAAACAGGGCACTTCAACACCTCGAGTGCACTTGCGAGCCAATTTCCTCTTTGTATTTCTGCAGGTAGCAACCGTAAAGGGATTTTGTTGTTGGGAGTTCTGCGTTATACCGAGGAAGATTATTCAGAGAGTGGTACAGCCTACAGTGCAAAGCCTGGTCTCAAAAAGTCACTGCCCATTATAGCAAATGCCGCATTGACTCCAGGCTGCAGCACTGGGGAAGGGAAGAGCCTTGAGAGACTGGAGAACTGCAGCAGTGCTGCGTGCAGCTTCCTCTGGGATCTTCTGGGTAACAGCATGAAGTCCTGGATCTTGCTTGCCACCTCGGGATATCTGAGGTAAAGAACAACACAGCTCTGATTCTACGTGACAATACCGGGAACTCGAGGGAAAAAGCAGCCCAGTACATCCTAAGTGGATGTGGCAGCAAGGATTACACATTCATGGAAAATGCAGCTTCGATTTCAAGGGTAACAATCCCAGGAGGAAGAAAACAAGGCTGATTTCACCTCCAGGGCTCTGAATTTTCAGTTCATTCATGAACAAACTAACAAACCCACCTAACACCAGATCTGGGCAGCAATACCAGGATTCAGGGGAGTAGCAGCCACAGCACTTGCGGGGTCCAGAGGCCTCCACAGCCACAGCTACAGAAAATACAGTATAAACAGGATACGTTCTCAACCCCAGAAGCTGTAGAACAGACCTTTGTCTGCCTTGCTGATTTTTCACCACCATTGTACAGAAGCAAGTTTGCCTTTTGCTCCCACTGAAGCATATATACACTGGCAAAAGAGAGGCAGTACCAGGCATCATCAACACCCTAGCAAGTCAAATTATCCCAGTCCCAATAGCAGTAGGATAGAAATTCACTTTTTACCTCTGTGGCTATAAACCCATGACCCAGCATCTTTGCTGGTATCCTTGAGCTGCACTGATCTGTCATAGTTCTGCGGTAACACCGCTCTGCTTTGGCACAAACAAATCTACTGACAAATCCTGGCTATGCCATAACACAACAGTTGCAGCCCTGAAAAACATGACCCACACAGCACCTGCAACTTGAGCAGGGAGGAAACAAAAGGACAAGCTGTACAATAAAACTCTGGGTCAGGAATGACTAACTGATGGGAAAGCACAGCCACAATAACACACTAGGATTAATGCACGCTAAGACTGACAAGCAACACGCTGACCCTGCTATTTCCCCACCACCAGTGGGGAAATACCATCTGTCCTACCTCTCCGGAGTCAGGCTGCAGCTGAGTCTAGACTAAAAGCTGCCCTGCAGCAAAGGCTGTCTTGTGCTGGGGGACACCAACAGAACACGCAGAAGTAACCAATATTCCAGCTGTTCATCACATGGAGGCTCCAGATATCAAGGGGCTTATCCCCTCTTTGCTCTCCTCTCCTGAGAGGGAAACCCAGTGCAGTGGCAGACTCAAAGACACCAAACACTCATGGTGTCACCATAGGTTTCTTGTTAAGGCTACCACGTCTGGAGTCCTGGTATTTGCTGCAAGGAGAACAGAGATGCTCAAAGCACTGCAGTATGACATGCCCTCTTCCCCCAGGCAGCAGCATGTGCCAGGGAAGAAGACAGTCTCCAAGAGGCAGAATGTCACAGAGGGCACAGGGAACTGAAAGGGTTCACTGGAAAAAAAGCAGAATTGTTTTGGTGAGCCCACTGGTAACCCAAACGGAAGCTGTATGAGGAAAAAGGGTGGTATCTCAAGCTGTGATGTGCATTCAGTGGCCAAACTCAAGTGGTTGGTTTATGCAATTAAATGCACGTACCCTGGGAATTTATCTTGCATCAGAAGTAAGAGGCAGAGCACACTGTGGGCAGCGAGGCAGGCCCGCTCCCTACTCACAGGCCAGGCAGGCAGGAGTTCTGCAGGGTAACTGCGTCATTCAGCACCCAGGCCAAGCTGCCCGAGATGCAGGGCTGTCCTGCAGAGGGGATTTAAGATGCCAATTTACATCTCTGCTCTGTCTGGGGAAGCATGCAGGAACAGTGCCAAGCTCCTTGCTATGCGCTGCACCTCTGCAGTTTCAGATATAATTAGGATCACCCTGACGAGAAACGTGGTGCAGAGGCACTGCTTCTTAAGCCCTTGAAGAAAAACAAGCATACAGATCGCTAGCACCTCTAGCGCAGAGGCATTAAACTCTACTCTAATTACCACTGAAGACATCTCCATTTCCAGGCTACACCAAACTGAAAGATGGATCAACAGCCCCAGAAGAGAGAAGCCATCCCCTTTCTGGCTGGTTTCACCAGGAGGATGCATTCACCAGAGCCTTTCTGACCAGCCGGTGGCGCAGCGCTCCTCACAGCCCAGGCAACTTCTTTCCTCTGGTCAACTTTAGGCAGTGACCATAGGAGGTGACAAAGAGAGACGGGTTTATAATACAGATCAATATCCACAGGGTTTCTAAAGAAGCCCATAGCTTCATGAAAAACATTTAGGGCTTAAATTCAAGAAGCAGAAGGTCAAAATTGGTGTTGCATGTTAACAGGTACTCTGAATCTAGAGTGAAAGTGTGGTGTGATGACCAGGACAAACAGACCAGAGTCCTCTGGTCTTCCATTCCTTTCTCCATTTTCCACAGATGAAGTGTTTACCTAAACCCCTTCCCCGATATCTTCCCCCCACCCCTTCAAACCAACACATTTATTACTAACACCATTTGTTTTTGCCTGTCCAGTTCAAGGTCAAAGGTGTTCAAACAGAAGATGGCAAAATACCATAGCAATGCAGGTCTTCACTTGGTCTTTTGCTCTAAGCATTCTTTAAGTATCATTCTTTCAGTTTCCTGAATGAGTTTTTATAGACAAATAACCTCTTTCTCTACAAAGAGTCTGGAGCGCCAGGTATTTTACAGCCCTGGCATAACAAATACATCATGTATGAACAGGCACGCACAGAGCAGTCCCCAGGAACCTGAACATCAAACCAAAGCAGCAGAGCCCCAACAGAAGAAATATGTTGCAGGGGTCCCTTCCAAGAGCTGTGCTGGTGCAAAGAGGTGCCCCAAGTGCCAGCACTGGAGCTGCAGCATCGGCTCTGTAGCGGGACACGTGCCGTGCACCGATCCCTGGAGGATGTTCTGCATTTTGGTGTGTACTGATCCCCCCCTTGCCTCCAGGTATAACCCTGCTGCAACAGATCTCCTCTCAAAGCCATCACCATGCTCAGGCAATTCCCAGCTATTCATAGAGAAGCTTCTATTAAAAGTAAAAGCACAATCAGCTTAAGAAATATCCAGAGATTACTCAAGAGATCACAGCAGCCAGAGAGAAAAACCTAACATGTGTATTAGAAACAGCGGGCCCCCGCCCCACTCAGAGGTGCATACATTCAGAGTAAGTCAAAGCAAGATAGTGGAGACAAAAATCAACATAAAATCTGTCCAAGTTTGAGATTTGCCTTCTACTGGCTTAATTCTGAACTAAAAGGTCACCAGGTGTATTCCCCTGCTGACAGAGAATCATTCCTGTGCCGGCAGGCAGGTGGCAAATGGACAGTTATTACCATTATAAGCCTCTGTGCATAGACGTTTGTAATTACCCAGATGAGGGAGAGCTCTCAGAGCTGAAATGGCCTGCTAATTTGTTCTCAGAGCCCTGAGCCAGATCCTTCAGAATTTACTCTGCTTTTACACATGTAGGAGTAACAGGAATGCAAAGAAGAGGAGCTGAGCAGAGACTTGTTCAAAGACTTTTGCCTTTAGGTACCTCTTCCTTGTGCTAAGAAATTCAGCGTAGTCTCCCCCAGCCCTGGATCTTCTGTCTCAAAAAAAAAAAAAAAAGTTTCTCCTAATGCTCTCCAGGGTAAGTTTGCTCTGCTGTAAAAATGCTTGCAGATGTTGAGAATCAACTACTCAGCATCTCTGTAGACTTCTGCCTTGTGATGCTTTCAGAAAGGGCTTAAATGCAGCTGAAAAACTGCTCTGAAATATGGCCACAGCTTATGCTCAGCCTTCATACAGCATTACAGCAACACTGCCTCTTGCTCTTCAGCCAAACCCTACTGCAGTGTCAGTTTAAAGTCTGCCATGGCCTTTCTCAGGCATCCCAGTGCCATGCTGGCCATTCTTACATCAAAAATGGTTTCATATACAAGAAGTGAGTCCTAGCATGGTAAGACAGGATCCCCACAATTCTCCTGTTTGGTATGGAAGCATTAACTCTTCACCCTTCAACACAGCTGCAAAAACACAACCTAGAGCCATAAGAAACAGGAAAAGGAGTGTTAAAGGGGACTGTTGAGGCAATAAATTATTAAAATAGTATTTTCACCCCCAGAGACTTGAGTTCAATTCCTGTTTCAGTCACAAGTAAGGAACTGGGTTTATTCCAAACCTTATTTTGTATAATTTTTTGTTCATTACGGCCACAGTACAAGTATTTTAACAGAGATTATAGTATGGGGACATAAGCCCTGATTTTTAGAAAGGGAAGGCCAACATTTTACAATGCAGGCCTTACAGAAGCTTTGGAATTCTTTATGCTTCTCCTGGAGCACTTAGGGAAGCAGTAATCTTTAAAGAAAGATACCCTGAAGCATCCCTGTTAGAAACGGATGTTTTCAATACAAAAATCTGCACTGCTCTTCTGTTAGCCTAACTGCTGTGTCCAGGCCTCTGAGGAAAACCACACAAGTCACAAGATTTGCAGAAAAGTGGCAGAAGTTGGCAAGTTTGCTTGCAGTCAGCAAGACAGTTGGAGAAGCTTGCATAACGCCTGCTTCCAACAGGCCTCCCAAAGCGTGTTGTGCTGAACTGCAAGAAGGGACCAAGCAGGCTCTGAAACACCACCTCGCTTCTATTTGGTCCTGGCTGCTTCTACCAGGGCTGAGAGAGCATCGAACACTGCAGAGATCTGAGACGCTGTGAGGTTTCAGGCTCAGGGCTCCTTCTTCCTGTATCGTGTCCCGAAGGGAAGAAAAGCAGTTATCTGTTATAGTCAACACCAGCCCGGGAGCTATGACAAGCCTGAAGGTCATGCAGAAAACAACCATCGGCAACTTAATCGTTGCTTTTATCCATCTATACAAGAGCCTAAGGAAATTACTGCGCTGCTTTAGATTTTATTTTTGATAAAGCATTCACTAACAGGACTTTGACAACAAGGTTTGGACACAAGTACAAAGTATAAATGAGTCACCTGGCATAATTGCTTAATTATCTAACATGAAGTTGTGCTCTGGGCTGCCAGTCACGATGTTTCGATGCACGCTCTCACCCGCTCCTCGATAAACACCGAAGTGTTGTCTCAGCCCTCTCTTCACAGCCACCCCAGTATTTATAGCAGCTAGTCCTGAGTAAGACACCCAATTTTTATGACTAAACTCCATCAGGTCACACAAAGTAAGCATGATCCATGCTTTAGAAGGACCATAAATAAGTGTAAATAAAGACAAGCAGCATTTTGGAGCTTTTCAGAAAGAGGTTTGCTTGCAGACTAACCTGCTAGAGGCCTGAGCAGCCACCTGTGAGCTTAAACACACCAGACACAAAGCCCTGGGCTCATTCCTCTCCAAAGCCTGTGCTCAATACCCATCCCTGCCCTACTCAGACAGGTTGCTGGGTTCCATTCAGGTCAGTGGGCAGGAAATTACACAAAAGGAGCTAAGGTCCATGCTGCAGCAGGTGTGCAAACTGCAGCTCCAAGAAGTTCACAACCTACGCAGCTCTCTCCATACATCTCAGTCTACACTCAAAAATTCGAGTGCTACCACCCCATCTAGCGCAGCCTCTTGTTCCTCAGCGCTTTCCAAGAAATCCCCAGCTCCTCACACCCAGTGAGTGGTCTCTGCCAGCAGCATCAGTCCCAGTTTCCCAGACGGAAGCAACCTGTGATGTTCAATACCAGTTGGCAAGCAAGGCCACACGAGCAGCTCAGGCCCCTGGCACAGCACCGCTGTACGGACGGCAGATCTTCCAGAGGGCCCAGGCAGGAATCGCTGCATCACCCCCGCAGAGCTTCCATTTATTGTTAAGAAAAATAGCTCTTTATTTCTTGTGGTTGACCTTCTCTAGTGTCATTTCAAGCAACTATTAACGATAAGCATACATGACATGGCAGAGGCCGACAGCCTCACCTTTTTAAGAGAAAGGTGCAATAAGTGAACCACACGAGAACCTCGGCTCGGAGCTGAGAGCAGGACTCTGACCCCACGGCCACCCAGGCCTGCCTGTCAGGCAGCATGCCTTGAGCTTCCCCGCCCAGTCAGGAAGTGCAAAACCAGGTCTGAAATCGTGAAAAATTCAATGCAGTGAGAAATGAGCCCAACAGTGGGCTATTTCCCCACCATGCATGACAGGATTTTTTATTTTGGCAGATTTAGTTTTAGCTCTCCTCCCAGCCAGCAGTGCTCTGACTCATATGGTTACACATTTGAGAGTCCAAGAAGGAAAGTATTACACCCAATGTTTTTTTTTAGTGGCATATTAAGGAAAAAGGGTTGCTGTTCATACTGCCAGTAAGTTCCTTTTCACAGATGCTGCCACCTCTATATGCCCAATGCAAAACTGGTTTAGGCTGATCACCATGCGCTTCTAGGTGACTGCCTGCCACCCTACAGTCAGATTTCTAGTTTTGCCGCTCAGATGCGCTGCTGAAAACAAAAATCCGAGTATTGGCTCACACGGGTGGAGCACTCACGGGTTTGCATCTGTCTAACAAACTTGCTGCTCGATAACAAGTTTCATGCCTGCAGCTAGAAAACAACAAGAGCTACGTTTCCTTGATTAACTAAGTTATCTACTTCTGTTTCCCCTCAAAAAAGTTTTCTTAAAGGTGCTAAGAAATCCTCCCTCCAGAATTTTTACTCACACTTGGACTGCCAGGCTCAAACTTGAAGTACGAAGCCGGAACGTTCGGGAATTCACCCGATCAGGAAGGGGACCAGCTTCCTGCCTTAGAATAACATTTTCAGAGGCTGCCTCAGACATGAGGCGCCTCAGACAGACTCCCACACCTTCTATTTCAGCCTGGCGGAGTTCTGCCTGCTCACAGCATCTGGAGAAGGTGGGTGCAAGGACTTCACGTGGCATCCCCAGCTAGGTATTGAACTATGGCTTCTGAAAACAATCAGAAGTCTTTAAAAATAGAAGCTTGTCTTTATAGTATTTGTTTTTTTTTTTTTTTTTTAAAGAAAAAATCTGTGTGAAAAGTTCAAGCACGTCAAGTTTTGAAAAAGAGTAACAGTTTTAGCAAATAGGAATGCTTCTGGGAGCTGTTGCCTTCTTTCCCCCACTGGTTTTGCAGACCCTTAACAGCCCTGTGCCGCAGCATGCTGTTTATAGAGCAAGCACAAAAACACCTCTTACCTATTTCAAGGCACAGTAAGGACTAATTATGCTCAGGATGCCACAAGATTCCCAACATGAAGGTTATCACGGTAACAAGGAAAAGCCCACTCTAGCAGAGAAGGCATCCTCCCAGCCTGCTAGCTCCCAGGTGATGAACATCAGCTGCAGTAAGGCGACCTGTCACTTTCACACACCAGCAGGTCCACACGAGCCCCACCTCGCATGATACCAAGCATCACCTCCCAAGTCAGCAGCACAGCTGGTTTCCTTTCCCTGCGCAAATTCTGGCATGACCCAAGACGTGCCATAAGGAGCTCTTTTCCTAGCAAATCTAAGGCTTGTGGCAGTTACCAGTACCATGAGATCATCACTAAAGAGTTAAGCTGAAGAATACAGTCAGACAGCAAGATCTGCAGAGAACATCTAGCTGCTGCAGGAAGCAGCAAATACATCAGCCTTGATGTACTGAGCCAACCCCTCTAAGATTAACACAATAGTCAGAGGATAAACACAGGCAGACATGGCTGCACCTACTAACACTGAGACTCAAGTATTTTAATTTTCTTCCTACAGCCACTCATGTTATGTTTAAACTTAATTATACATGCCCTTCTAATTATCCTCCCCCCACAAGTGTTTGCTAGGAGCTATATAGATTTTTCTTAAGTTAAAATAATTTATCTTGTGGTTTATTGAAACACTACTCATTTCCTCCAGTGTTCCACAACTTTTTTTTTTTCCCTTCCTCAATTAATCCAGGATGAAGAGAGGTATTTTCTTCACTAAAGACCAAAGGCCTTCTACCATTTGAAGGATTATTATTTGGCCATGATACATGTCCCTAAACAGCAGGGTCCTACTCCTGGTTCTTGTATCATCTTCTATAACTCCAGAAAAATCATTTCCCAAGCAGTGTCTGGATCTTTAACTTGCAAATACATAACAGCATTTGGCCAGCTCATAGATGTATTTATAATTAGAGACCTGTAATTGTTGGGTGAGTCTCCCTACCAGCACTCTGGACATGTAAATGTATCTCAAAGCAAAACAGAAATGTGTTTTTTGTTTGTTTGTTTGTTAAGGGCCCGTTTTGTGGCTAGAAGAGATTAAGTCAGTGAGTGCATCTTCTTGTTTAAATTATCTGCTGCTAAAGTACTGCATTGATGCTCAGCACTACCTACTACAGTAGACATCCTTGATCTATATGCAACATAGCTATGAGTTTTAGATTTAATCCCTCAGTCCCCTTACACAGGTCTCAAGCTAACAAAGCAAGTACTGCAGAAGAAGACTGAGCACATTAAAAGATTGAGGATTATTGACAAAACTGGTTTCCTGCAGTACCTGGACTGACCAGGTATCTGCACCTCTGTAGGCATCCCCATAGGATCCTTCACTTCTGGGTAGTTGTTAAATACTGCTGTTGACCTCTGAATGTCTTTTGTTCAAGAAGCTTCCCACAGCAAAGCAAAGTACATGTTATCAAAGAATGCATGCCCTCACCATATCATTTGAGTGGAAGTATTCCTCTACATGGCTGAGGACGGTTGAAACATGAAGATACTAAGCTGTTCCTCAAAATTAAACCAGAAGCCAAACTAAAATCTGTGGCTTCATGATCTAGCTTTGTATTTTCAGTATGTGACACAGCGAAACAAAGACAGTTGTAGCACATTGCCTTGCCCTGTCTTGGTTTGTCAAAGCAGCCAGTGTAACACAAGTACCAACCTTTATCCTTAGGTATTTATCTTTACTACTGCCACAGACATTGTAATGCTGCATTTTCCTTGCTCTTTTACCATGTTAGTGCGTACTAATGGACATTTATTGCTGAAATCTGTTTGCTAGGAGAGATGGGGCTAGCTCAACATGACAGTTTTATGCCCATACCTGCCTTCAGTTTCCTTCTAGGCAATTCACAAACATCAGCTAATTCAGCATGTGCCATGGGAGCCTGGTGACACCCTGCTAAATGTATCTATTTGGTTTGGAGTATAAAAGTTCACAAGAGAGGAGGGTGCTTTTGAGGCTAGCACTCAACTCTGGGATCAAATAAACACCAATTCAGTTCCCGCAGCTTTGGCACGGCTTAGCTCCCTTGATCAGAAGCACGATGGTTTCACCTCCATTCAAGTCCTTCCACCTACTGTTCCCAGCTCTTAGTCATCCCCTTCTCAGCAGCCCCCTTAGGCCATCTGTTCTCCAGAAGTCAGAGGTGCCTTGTTTTCTCCATGAAGAGCAATGCAGCTGTCCTAACGGGGCTGAGCAGCACGCTGCCTTGGATCAGCCAACAAGAACACAAGGCACAGACATTTATGCAGCCATCTGAACACAGTCCAGTGCTTTCAGTTTTTCCCCATTTGTAAAGCACAGATAACAGTAATACTTCCACAAATCCAAAGATTTATGTAACAGTGGTTTGACATCTCAGGGTTTTAAAAAGGCTCCTAGTCATGATTTATTTTCACACAGCAAAATAAGAGTAGCATGAAAATGGATGATTTTACAAACAGCTTTGTGAGTTGTCTTATATTCCCCCCTTCTCAGTCCTTTTGTCTCAAGGCATACTAGCAAATATGACTAGTTCTTTTGTAATTAAACCAATTTTGCTGGTAGTAGTACCAGCTTTAAGACCACTTAATGTAAGACAGGTGGCAGCAGGGAGGTAGCAACACCGTAAGGGTGGACTAAATGACCCCCCTGAGGTCCCTTCCAAGCTGAATTAGCCCGTGAGCCTATAACCACAGCAGCAGGAAATGCCTAGAGCTGACCAGATTAACCTTCCTTCCAGTTCTGAGGCCCAGGATAAACCAGTCTACGAAGAGATGTGTCACCTGTCTGGTTTCAACACGGCTTCTCTTGTCTCTTCAGTGATTTTAACACCATAGCCGATATCCTAGTCACCATGCTGAGTCCTCGGCAGCAAAAGCACACATAGCTGCCTCATCGACATCTGGTCTTATAAATACAGGCTCTGCACTGTTGGATAATCTGTTAGCAGCAGAATAAATGACACTGAAAGAGTAATTAGCAGCAACTAGGAAGCCTTTGCGTTCAGGAGGAAAAAAATATTTGTTTGGTAAGATACACAAGTAAACGCTGATTGCAGTCAGCAATCCTCTGTGCTTCAAGGTTTGCAGCATGCGTGGGACTTGGTGCTACTGCAAGATGCCAGCAGCAGCCCCAGGCTGAGCCCTGCACAGCCAAAGGCTAGGTCGGACACAGGGGATAAGCATGCTGTCCTGCCACCTGAACATGGCTTGGTGACGATTTGGAACAAGTCCCATAGGTACGAGCAGGATGTCAGCCCTGGCAGGGCCTCCAGCCCCTCTGAAGTGCCCGCACCAAGCACATCAGTTGGTACAACTGCATCAGCGTTTGTTCTCACACAAATTTCCATCCACTCAAGCTCATCAGCACCCGCATTTGCTGTGCGGTGAGCAGCTGCCGCACCACCATCCTGGGATCCAGCTGGAGCAGTGATATACGCCGTGTCCATACCGCAGCCCTAACGGTATTTGGTCACAGTGGGGCTACACAGTTTGCCTTTTGCCTACTCAGCCAAGAAAATAGCCCCCACCACAATGACACGGAGGAGCCATGCTTATTCTAGATGCTATTTTATAGCTTCTTATCCTGGTTTTCAATACCTACACAAAAAGATGAGGCAATGCGCTACAGCAGGGCCCCAACATTATTTTAACAAGACTGGGTTCTGCAGCATACACGATTCATTCTGTGGAAAGAGGGCTCATGTTACTAGCCTCTAAACTAGCCGGCTCTCGAGGGTATCAAATGGAGAAAGACTTCTTCCCTTTGACACGTTTTCCATTTCCACTCCAGTTATTTCCTCTAACTGCTTTTCTACAGACAGCTTCACCCAGGCCTCTCAGCTCCTGCTCAGGGGACCCACCATTATTTCTTCTTCTAAAAACCACAGCACCATGCACACTGCTGCAGAGACAGCTGATGGTACACAGTGAGGTCACAAGCTCTCCCAGGAATCAACCAAAAAAAGGCAGAAAACAAGAAAACAATTGAACTCATTCGATCTCCAACAGGCAGATAGACTCCCCAGTTCTCAACTGGTACCAGCGGAGATGCATCAAGGACTAAGATATCCCCTTGTGTTTGCTCAGAGGGGAAGAAAGGGGCAGCATACCCCGATCCACTGACTATCCTTTGACAAACCCTGCGCTGGCCCAACAGCCATACATTACACCACTGCAGCACTGACTGCACAGATCCTCCAGAAGGGATTTACGAGGTTAGGCTGCCAGCACTTAGAAAGCATGCAAACAGCTGAGCCAACAGGTGAATGTTTTGCTTACGTGTTCCAGGGGACATTTTTACCCCTTCTAGGTAAGCTATGGCACTGCAAGTCTTTTGCTTTGGTCATGGGAATCATTATTTTTTTTCTGGGTCTATGGATAAAAAAAGCGGATCATGGCTGATGACCAGAGGCTCAGTAAAATGTGGTCGTGCAGTGTCCTTCCCTTGGGATGCCTGGGGGATATTGCATGGACTGTTGGAAGCTGGCTAGAAAGGATTCCAAGCCCTCTAGATGTATACCTGTATTTTTTAAGAAGTCTTACTCCAGAGGTGCTTTCTTTGAACCAGATACAATCCTGGACCTTCTCCCCAGAGCACGCGCTGTGCTCACTGCTCAAGGCAGTGGTCCAGAAATTGGGGTGCCCACAGCTAAACAAGCTATCCATACACACTGCAGACCCTGCCAGCAGCAGGAAAGCATTGCAGGCCGTTCTGTATTTCACAGATTACTTCAGAGGAAAAACAAGTGGGGGGCGAGGGAACGACATCCCCGAGATGTTGTCATAAATGCAGTTTTCTGCAAAAGAAAAACCCACGCAAGCACCTGACCAGGTATCTCAGCGCTCGCTGCTTTTCAGACGAGGCAACAGCAACCCACACGCCGCTCACAGCGTGAAAAAATACCTTGATAACCAGACCTGTGCGCCGCTGAACGCAATTAATTAATGAGGCCAGACACGAGCTGCGGAACAACCCCCTCCCCAGGTGCTGCGTGTCTACACGGAGCAGCAAACGGGCTGCGGATCGCTCGGGCTGCGGATGATGAACGCGAAGGTCACACGAAGGGAAGGCACCGCTACGTCGCCTGCCACAAAATGGTAGCGCCGGCAATCCGAGGGCAGGGGAAAGAGATACCCCTGGATCCCCCCGGCCTCCCTGACACGGCACCCGCCAGGGAGGGCAGCTGGGCTGGGGGTTCAACCGGAGCAGCCCCCGACCCCCAATTGCATCCACACGGGGGGGACCCCGAACCCCACTCGGAGGTGGGGGATGCTCCTGCCGGCTCAGGGGGGCCCCCACAGAGGAGATAACCCCCCCACACCACGGATAAGCCCCCCCACGCCTCGCACCGCAGTGCCCCGGCGCTCTGCAGCGCTGCTCACACGCAGCCCCCCCCAGCACTGCGCTGCCCGTGCGTTGCATCGCACCGCCCGTGCACCCCCAGGCGCTGCCCCCTGCAGCCCTCCTCAGCTTCTCTATCACCCCATATCCCCTCACAGCCTCTGCGACCCCCTGCAAGCCCCCCCAGCCTCTTTGCTTGCCCCCCTGCACCCCCTCTCCTCTTGACCCCCGCGGCTCTGCCCCCCCCC
>NC_048909.1:5582581-5658544 GCF_011077185.1 Oxyura jamaicensis
CCCCCCCCCCCCGCGGGACCCCCCCCACCTCACCTCCCGACGAAATTTTCCAGCACCGAGCTCTTGCCGGCGCTCTGCCCCCCCACCACGGCGATCTGCGGCAGGTCGAGGTTGGCGTTCTGCCCGATGGCGGCGAAGGCGTCCTGCAGCCGGTTGACCAGCGGGATGAGGTCTTCCATCCCGCGGTTCCCCATGGCTGCGGCGTGGCACCGGCACCCCCCGAGCTCACACCGCTGCTGCCGCCGCCGCCGCCTCCTCCTCCTCTCGCCTTCACCGGCGGCTCAAGCCCGGCCCTCACCGCCCGGCCGCTGGGCACCGGCACCAGCCCTCGCCCCGCTCGACGCTGCCCGGGCTCGGCTCGGCTCGGCTCAGCCCCGCCGCGCCTGCACGGAGCCCCGAGCCGCCGCCAGGGGGCCTTAAGGGCGGCAGGAGCCGCGCCGCAGCCTGGGAGTTGTAGTTCGCTACCTCAGGGGTCCGCCCGGTGGTAGAGACCCCCGCCCCGGTGTCTTTCACCCGCCCATCGTCGTCGTCCACCCTTGGCAGGCTCCTGGTCACGGCCACAAGTGCGGCGGGGAGGAGTGGAAGCAGGGCTCGGGGCTGTGTGGTGCCCTGGTGTGGTTCATCTGGGCACCTGTGTGGTGCATCAGGTACCTGCCCGTGGGCCTGTCCGGCTCAGCCGCTATCTCTGTGTGGTTTGGTCACCGTATATGCACGGTGCAGTCAGTGTTCTGTCACGATTTGGTCAGTACGTGCGTATGGTTTGGCTCCTGCACCTGTACAGTTTGGTCTTGCGTACCCAGACAGGTGATAAATGTGTGCTCAGCCACTATCTCTGTGTGGTTTGGTCACTGTATATGCACGGTGCAGTCAGTGTCCTGTCACGATTTGGTCAGTACGTGCGTATGGTTTGGTTCCTGCAGCTGTACAGTTTGGTCTCACAGGTGATAAAGGTGTGCAGTTGGTTAATGCACACTGGGGTTGGGGAAGGGGTAGTGTCAGGATGGCACTGTGGAATTGCTATAATACACAAAATACTTGATATGATTCAACTAGAGGCTTATAAAAACACTTGTGCATTTTTGCTGCTTGATCCTCACTGAAACATGGATGAAAAACATAGATTTCTGTTTATTGCTGCAAAAGAGTAGGTATTGTTGCTCCTGTCCTTGTTTTACACAAACACAAACAAGTGACTCATTTCACGCACTTAGATTTTCAATTTTAAAAAGTCACTCTTCTGCAATAAAGAGAAAAAACGATTTCAAGCTTTTCAAAGGGTTGCTTTTTTATAAAAATATGATGTGAGGCCATATTTGATTTGAAGCCGTAGCACGGAAAACAAGCATTCAGAAAAGAAACTGATGGCTAGCAGTGACTCAGGAGAATGCTGTATCTCAAACACCTCTCAGTTCGTGCTACCCAGTACTCTTCTTCGCAGCTTAGAGACAGCTGGGGGTGGTGGGGGAAAGGAATAACAAAAAACTGCAACAGATTTTGAGCTGCATGTTTTGTTTTAAACAGCAACTTTTTATTCGTAAGGCTTCTGAGCAAAATTTCACATATGTCTGTCAAATTTAATCTGTACAGAAATACCTACCAGGGTGAACAGAGAAACTGGAACAGCCACGCTTGATCGTGAATTTGCCTCACTGTGTCATGGAAGATGCCCAAGGAAAATGCTTCAAGATCATCAGTATGCAGGTAAGACAGCTGAAGGAAGGGAAGAGAACAGATCTGCTCCATCTGTATAGGTAATGTTATTGTAGGCCATACGTGGGTTGTTTTGGGGGCCGTTGATGCTATTTTTTCCTCTCAGCAAATTTCAAGAAACAAGCTTAAGAAACTCAATTGATGCTATGGACAAATGTCTTTGAGCAGATGCTCCAAGGTATTCTGATCATTTACACTGAAGGACCCTAAAAAAAGAAAGTTGCTTTTCCTTCAAAAGTTGATAGCTATTCTTTGTTAGAGGTCACCACAAAAAGAGCAAAGAACATCAGAAACTTAAAGAATAATGGCATCTTCCCTGGGTCAGAGCTAACGTTCAGAGTACTTCACACCAAAAGGATCTTTGAAGCTTTATCTGAAGAACTATGAGAAGAAAATTGTTCTTTTCCTAGAGGTTGGCATAACCTGAAGTTCACCCACACAGGTCCAAATTCAATACAGAGAAAAGAGCTTCCCAGCTACATCACTGCAATAATCTCTCATAGTATAACAGCTGTGCTAATAAGTCTTCATGGCCCTGACCAACTTCACCTGGCACCTTTTCCCACACCTGTGGGCTTAGGAGCTCTGTTTAAACTCAGCCCAGAGTTATGGCTGCTTGGCTCAATTATAGAGGGGTGCTGTTTCCTAGCTCAGTCATAGTCTTTAGTGCCTATAGAGCTGTTAGATTCTGGTTTCAATTTGGAGGTTGGCTTCTTAGCTTGTTATTTATGCCACTGTAAACCTACCTGGAAATCACTAGACCTAGTTTTAATGTCAGCCTGCAGGTTGGTTTCCTACTTTGTCCTTTTACATGTCTCATTGTGATGCTGTTTTCTTTAACTGGGACTCTTTGTTGAGCCTGGCTGTTGCTTCCATCTGTCCTGCTTGTCCCCCTAGAGTGTTGTAGGACTGGGCACTAGTAGGTAAGGCCTTTGCCCTGTCACCTATGTGCTTCATCCCCTGGATCTTGTTCCTTTGGGGAACAGCCTTGTTCTTGCTGCACCCTGGCATCAACACTTACTGCTTAGAAGTGCTCACAGGGACTTGACTCTGCTCCCTTCCTTGCACCCATTCCTGTGAATCCACACCTGCTTTTAACGCTTCCATTAAAGTAACTATATGTGACTGTAACAACTGACATTTCTGCTAACAGTCAAAACATCAAACTACAAATACAGTGTTTCACTGCCTGCTTAGTGTTCTAAGCAGTTGTTTTGATCTCAGTGAGCCCACTCCAGCCCAGAAGTAATCATTCTGTATTTTACCACGAGAAGCAAAATCTAAAGATTAGATTAATGCATTTGTTTTGCAAAAGGTTTGTGAAAGAATATTGAAAGCACAGTAGGTCAAGAGCTGATGTTTGAGACTACAAGGAAAAAATAGGGTTAATGTTACTGGTTAAGGAGCTGGTACAGCAGAAAGTCTCGAGTATGACTTCTTTGCAGGTATTTGTCAAGTATTTTTTCTCCCCATGAAATTAACACACAGATCTGGGGAAATATGTGGGCCTATCATCTGGGAGTCCTTCATCTAATTAACTGAGTCCACGGGAGAGCTATTAGGGAGCTAATGGGGTGTTCTCCAAGTAGACAAGAAAGGAAGAAGGGAGGGAAGGGAGAAAAGTGGTAAAATTCTGTGGAAATATTGGCAAGCTTCACATGTTTCTCAGCAGATCACTGTTAGTGGAACACTGTAAAAGGGACAAAACATGTTCAAGTCTCCAGTTTTGCAGTTGCACTCGGAGGCAAATGAGGACACAGTGTACGCCTGCGGCATTACTCCTACAAGAATTCATTAATATCATGGAGTCTACCTAAGCATTTCTGCAGCGATTGTAATCATACAGTCCAGACAGACCCAAACAGCACTGAAAGCAGTGAGGCTTGATTTTTAAGAAGCTTTAGATACCTACACCTCCCATTGATGAAAACAAGAACTGCAGGCACTTAGAATCCCAATCCTAAAACCTTCCATTTTCTCTCCTGCAAGAAACTGAGTTCTAAGGATGTTAGTAGCAAATGGGGCTTTTGATTCTGGTATACCTCCTCCCTGTGACTTAGGCAGCAGCATGTAGGAGCTATAGGAGAAAAACAACGATGTAATCATCCTTCAGGGGAAATAGTAAAGAATAGCAGTGTCTGAAAAAGAAAAAGGAATTTTCCAAACTGGAGCCCACAGAAAAAGCTATTTCTACCTCAGAAAAATTTATGACATCAGCAAAGAATAAGATTTTTTTTACAGGTATAATAAGTATTCCTGGCCATACATTGATATGAATTCCTATAAGTGGACATAGGTGCAATTATATGTTTCTATGTATTGCTGAAGGAAAAAGACAGTTGTGTACTGATTTTTGTTGCCTCATGCAAACAGAACTCCCAGTTCAGTTATCATAATGAGACAGACATTTGGATGATGGATTCTGTCCTTCATTCCTTGCCCTTGCAAAAGTTACACATCTAGTCCTTAGAGAAAGGCAAAATCATGAAATACAATTAGCTTGATTCTCCTAGTCACCTGCAAACTGATTCTCAGAGATACAGATGTCACGCGGTTTCTGTTGACTCCAGGTAGAGCTATGAATGTTTGGAACCTTTCATGGTGGTTCATGAGGTGGATGGTCCTTTGGTTCCTAAGTGGTGGTTCTTTAGGTTCCTAAGAAATGTTTATAAATAGAGGTAAGAATATAAATTAAATGTTCGTAAGTAGGGGTAAGAATGTAAGTTCTGAAAAGGGTCGGGGATAGGCTTGTTGCTCTGTGTATCAGTATAGAGTATACTATATAGCCAACGAATAATTAAAAAGCTTAATTAAAACTAACTTCTTAAATTGTTTCTCTGTAGACAGTTTTATAATTTGTATAAATGTTTAAATATTTTATAGATACTGAAATACTACTATAGTAGTGACGATACTATAGTTACATCATTGGTCTGTTGTGGTATCAGTTCTCAAAGAAAAATTTCTCTAATGTTCCTGTTGGTTAGAAGAAGCTATCTGAAAGAACAATAGCCTTTACTTTTGGGATTTTCAAATAGTTTTCCCTTGCAGCACAGAACAGTGAAATACTTTTACCTTCTCCGAGAATCCCTCAAAAAGAGTACAAGACCATGAGTAAGGATTATCTTTAATGCAGCTCCCCAGGAGCCAGAAAATACATAAGCTGAATGTTAAAGTTCATTAGAAAAGGGATCTGGACATAGATGTGAGTTTAAATTAATATTTTTAAGAGCAGCAAAGCTGAGTTCTCAGCTTTCCACATACAGTGAGGTAATACAAAATAGTTCCTGGAATATATTTTATATTTTGGGACTGAAAGTGGCTGGGAGAAGCGGGTTAGCCATGTAGTGAAATCGTGGTAAAAGTAGTATCTTAGTTTATACCTTGTGGGCCTGCCCTGCCAATCAAGAAATATTTGGAATAGGTTTCTAGAGCAATAAAACGAAGAGTGGGTGCAAATATCTCACAGATTATCTTGCTTTGAAATATTTTCTGCTATTGCTTTCACACGTGTGAATGTAGTCTTCCTACAGATAAAATAGACGTGGAAAACAGTGTAACTCCAGTAACTAATACCAGCCTCTGAGGGCGGACCTGGTGAAACTTGTCATTGTTACCTGTTCTTTCAACGGATAGCCCCCAAGAGCAGGAGGGAAAAGAAAAGGGAAAAAAAAAAAAAAAAAAAAAAAAAAAGGAAATAAAAAAATAAATAAAAATTTTATTTTATATTTTTTTTTTTTTTTTTTTTTTTTTTTTCTCCAAGGAGTTTGGGAGGTTTAGAGACACTGAAGTGAGAACTAGAATATATCCTAGTGAAATGGATGAGTAATAACGCCCTCCTTGCGGATTTCAGAGGAAGTTGTGGGCACCAGAGTTTCTTGGTACTTTTATAGGCACTGAGAAACTGAGACTGCTATTGAAAATCTGAGTGTGCACAGCTTCACTAAAGGTTGCATAGCAAGTCTTGGAACTAAAATTAAAACATACATCTGCACCATCCAGTTATGTTCTGTAAACTAGAAATGTCTGGTTATCTGCAGGCCCGATCTGGTCCCTGGAACAAATTCATATAGCCCAGCAAAAACTTGTCTGACTATGTAATGCAATCGAGCTCCTGAAGAGAAAGCTTTCCTATGGTCTGTCCCCTTACCTGTAAAGAAATTTCATAACCCTGATCTAATTGTAAAGAGGTGTAATGCAGGTTGCCTTACAGCGATCATCCAAAAACTCATGTTAGTCTCTTTATTGAAGAGTACTTTCTGGGTCATTTTCCTGTCCTGATCTTTTGATTCTCATAATGCTGTTTGATTTACTCCCATTGTAAATGAGACAACCTTTGTGTAACCACCCCTGGCCCTAGGATACCTAGGTTTCTGTGCGTTGAAGGGATTGAGTAATAACATTGTTCTCTTTATTGGAGAACTAAGCTTTTAAGGTTCCATGTATTCACACATAATGATATGTGTTTAACAACGTATCCCAAACCTTTAGCAGCAAGTTCCTTAATAGCTGAAAGGGAGATGTTCCTCACAAGAGGGGAAAAAAACAACTTGATTTTCAGTAGATGAGAGATCTATCGTGTACCAAAAAATGCAGATTTACATGTAGCAATGCTCAGTGAAGATCAACAGTATCCTTTGGGCTGTCAATTTAAGACATGCTGTTTTGTAGCCTGTAATAAAGGAAAGAAAGAATCCTAACCCAATTTCCTGCATTGTTAACTTGCATCTATATCTTCAAACTAAGCAGCAGGATTAACTGAATGTAGAACATTGTCTTGTGGATTCGGTTAAGCAATCTCTAGTAGGGATGATGTTTACATCTGGCACATAAAGGCATTTCTGAAGATCAAGCTATGGAGTATGGGACTGAACCAACGTTCAGATTTGTGTCCAGTTGAATTGTAGACTTATTGTTTATAAACTTATTGAAGGCTGTTTAATAATTTGTGTACAGGACAAAGCAGAAGAAAGCCTGTATTTAATGTATCTGCTTAATATAGGCGCTAGCCAGGCATCTGCATAAAACTATCCCTCCCTTACCAGCACAAAACAGACTGGTAACCGCTGTAATAGGGTGATTACGGAAGAAAAAAGGATGACTTGTGCAAAATGATTAGAAAAAGGTTCCACATGTTTTCTGCTCCATGTATGTATTCCCTGTGATGATACTTAAGCTTTAATGCTTAACAGGAGAGCATTTTCTCTGTGTGCAGACAGCTGTGACAAGATAAATGACTCTGGGCATTACCGTGGCCAGTCATTGATTAATACGGATGGTCATCTCCAAACTGATTATTGTAAAATCAGAACAGTATAAAAAGACCCAAAGGAAAAATCAACATATGCTGTTGCGTTGAAAATTATTAATGCTAACTGTATATCACCAGCAATTGTGTTCAGCTTACAACACTTTCACCTAAAGATCAATTTTGAGGCCTTTAATGGGTCTTTATTAGCATGAATAAAGCAGTCATTATTGGCGTGAATAATAAGACTAGAAAGTAAATTATTTCAGGATGGATTCTCTGGAATGGCAAAGAGCAGAAATGCATCTTCACCCTTGCTAGGTTTAGTATAAGAAATGACAGTCACAACATTTTTTTGTCATGCAGAAGTTGTGTGAATTGGACATACTTAAAATTAATTCACCACTGACAGAAAGCAAGTGCCACAGGAAGGGGTTTGCTAAAAAGTGGATGGACCTGCTAGAAAAGTCATCTCAGCCTACAGCACAGAATAACATTGCAAAAGTCCCTGTTTTTCTTCCAGGTTCTCACGACAAGCTTGCCAAGATGTGACCACAGTAAACGGCCTGAGGCTGTTGGTTGTTTTTTTTTTTTTTTCCTCACCCATCTCTTCAGTGAGACGGTTACCAAAGATTCCCCTGGACTATTAAAAAACAAACAAACAAAAAGGGGGTTAAAAAAAAAAAAAAAAAAAAAAGGCAGAAAAGCAATGTAGTCGGCTACCATATGCTCTTCCTCTTCAGCCGCTTATTGAAAATTCCTCCTGCCCCAGCCCTGGACAGATGGTGCCCATCACCTCCCAGCCCTCTCGAGAGCCGAGGGACCCCGCTTCTGTGCGGGGGACGAGAAATGGAGGTGTTGCAAGCCGGGGCGATGTGAGAGGAGGCTCCGGGGGTGATGCAAGCCTTGCAGGGACGCCCTCTCGGAGCGGCTGGGTCCTCCAGCCCTCCAGAAGGAGCTGCCTCCTGCCCGGGCTGGGCCGGGGAGCGGGGCCGGGCAGGTGGTTTATTGTCCCCGGCGGGAAGATGGAGGCGGCTGGTGGGGAGCGGTGAGAGCCCCGGGGTGCGATGTGAGTGCTGGAGGGCAGGGAAGAAGGGAAGGGAGAAGGGAAGGGAAGAAGGGGGGCGCGGGGAGCGCTGCGGGCTCGGCGAGGAGGGGAGGGTGAGGAGAGTGTGTTTTTAGGAGGTGGGGTTTGGAAACCTCCTCCACGGGCTGCTGCTTGCGATGACCCCGGGGGAAAGAAGAAGGAGGAGGAGGAGGAGGAGGAAGGGGGGGATCGGCTCAGTGAATGAATGGGCGGCAGCGGCGGCGGCGGCGGCGGCTCCCCTGCTCAATGGCTGCTGGGCTGGTAGGCGCCAGTCCCGCAGCCGGTGCCTCCCTCGCCCTCCCGTGTTTTGTCTCAGGCTCGCCCCGCTCGGGGCTCCCCAGCCATGTTCAACCAGCAGCAGTTCCAGCAGCAGCTGCTGCAGCTCCAGCACCTCCTCCAGCAGCAGCAGCACCACCATCACCACCATCCCCCGGCGCAGCAGGGAGGCCGGTAAGCGCCGCTACGCGAGGCCGGGGATCGCGGGCCTGGCCCGGGGGACCGCTCGCCTCCGTCCCTCCTCGCCCTCCCCCGGCGGGGAAGGCGACAAAGAGAGGCGGGGGCGGGCGCTGGTGGAGGCCTTGGAGGCTTGGAGGGGAGCCGGGGGTGCTGAGGGGGGTGTGGGTGCTGAGGGGGATGTGGGTGATTCCTGAGGGAGGGAGCCGGGGGGGCGAGGGCTGAGGGCCGGCAGCCCGCTGTGGGGAGGCCGCGCCGCCGGGCGGGTCGGGCTGAGGCGTGAGGAGCCGGGCCCCGGGGGCGCGAAGGGCCGCGGGTGCTCCGTGACCCTCCCGCTCCCTTCAGCCGGCGTTTTGGGAGATGGGTATCAGCTTGCCAGGGCTGCTCCCGGCGCTGAAATCCCTGAGGGGATGTAAAATGCCCTGGGGTTGAGCGAATAAAGCGAGATGCTCCGAAGGGAAGAGGCTCCGAAGGGAAGAGGCTGCCCTCGCAGCGAGCGAGGAGCGCTGGGGTGGGCGCTCCTCAGCCAGCGGGGAGTTCACTAAAAAATGCTTCTTCCCCCCGAAACGTGTCCATGCACCTCGCTGAGCCTTGTTGAATAAAGATGCACACTTCAGTATTGTATTTTTATAAAAAAATTATTACGGTGGTTGAACTTCAGTTGTTTTTTTTTTTTTTTTTTTTTTTTTTTTTCTCCCTGGGTCTCCTGGTCAGGGCGAGGTTAGTGGATGCTGTTTAGGCAACTTGTTTCTGCAGTGGCACAACGGCTGGGGATATGACTGAGCATTATGGGGCGTGTGTGGGGAGAAAATTGCGTTTTGTTTGTTAGAAGACAAATAATGCCTGCCAGATTTTTTTTTTTTAAAGAAAATAAACAGGGTTTCCTAAAAAAAAAAAAAAAATCGAGAGAGAAAATAGCTGTTTTGGTTCAAACAGTTGTCCCTGATGAGCTGAGATTTATTAAACTAATAAAAAATCTCTGAAATGATGTATTTAATTGCAGTTACTGTGCTCTGTAAAGCCTTATGCTCTGGAAATTCACAGCAAGAGGATGTGAATTTAAGAGCAAAGTTAATTCCTTATTTAATACATTATAAAAAATGACTTTATCCATATAAAGCATATGGTTATGAGAGAAACATGGGAATCTTTCTGTTCTAGAAATATTCATCTCCCTAAATCTTCCATTTTTGTATGTCTAAAACTGTAACCAAAGCTGCCCTTAAAATGCAAATATGAGGCTGTGAGATAGCATGGATGCATCTCGTACCTTTAAAAGTATGTTTTTTCTAGCATAAATTTCTTCGCTCTGAGGCTGGAACAATCTAGAGCAGGAAATGTGAAGATTAGCTGCTGTAAAATCTGTCAAGGGGTTGTTTTTTGTCAGCATGGTTATTTTGATCCATGTTTGTACCTGTTTACAGCCCTGTGACAGATTTAGCTGTGTCAGCAGTCGTTTTTAGAGGTGGGCCTGACCTTGCAATCGCCTGAAGAAATGCGTGCCCGTTTCTTCAGACTTTTGTCTCATGCCTGCTCCACCCTCCTTAGGATTGGAGAGTCCTTTTCAGCTCACTTCTTCCTCCTCGTGTTTTAAATACGAAGGCTGTGCTTTATTTTATCGTCCTGTTCTTGCAGTTAGGGGGCACCATTTACAATTCTGACCTGTCTGGCTCTGTGTAGGAGGCGTAGATTTCGGAAAATGTGCTTTAAGCTACTGAGAAAACTCCCTGGTTTTTAGAACTTTTGTTGTTGTTGTTAAATGTAGCTGCTGATCTAGATCGCTAGTTTCTGCTGAAGAGCTGCTGCATAATTCTGTAGAACTGCAGTCAGCTCCTGGGCTTTTTTTATGCTGCTTGACAGGCTTTATGTGGGCTCGGTGCTAAGGAGTTCTCTCTGACCTCAAATTCCTTGATAGACAATCTGTCAGCTTTGGAAATTCCAGGAGAGTGGAAGAAAGCGGATACAGTGCTGGTGTACGGTATCTTTTCATGCATGTATATGAGCATTTCAGCTGTTCTTTGCTCCTCTGTTTTGTACTTGTTAGGTGTCTGAAAATGAAGGGTATGTTTTTTATTGGATTCTTATGATTAATACCTTCTTTTCCAGGGGTTTGCCGCCACCACCACCGCAACAGCAACAGATGCTGAGCTTACGTGCAACAAATCAACCATCGCTTCTCAATGCCAATCCTATGCTTCAGCGGGCCTTACTCATGCAACAGATGCAAGGTACTGTCGTTATGGGAGACGCTTTCTTACTGGAGTTATTTTATCACCCTTCATGGACTGAAACCATAGTGTGGCTATTTCTTGCTGAACCATTGCAGTCTTTGTATTTGGCATTTCTCTGTCATCTTTTTCTCCTCTTCAAATTTGTCCATAGCACACATCACAGAGGTTCTTCAGCTGATGAAAATCCCATGCGCCTAAGCGTTCACAACTGGGCATAGCACTAGAAGCTATCAGGTTAATGTTAAATATGTGCACTGGAAACACCTTCCCTCTTAGACTTGGTGGGAGGAGTATTTTTCCACCAATATATTTAGAGAAAATACTTACATTTTTATTATTTATTTGTCTCATTTGGGAGGCTTAACCAATTTATTTCATTTTCTGTTACATTACACTAACCTCGTTTGCAAAAATAGATGCTTGTCTTTGTTCAAGCTCAGTGGAATACAAACAAATAAAGCATATTGTGGTGAAAAATGGTTTGGGTTTCAATTGTTGTGTGAAATTTTGATTCCCTGAAATGACTGACATGGTGGGTAATATCACTGGGATTGGGCAACATCATTATATTTCCAGAAGTGGATTTTTGATGTATTTTCAAAACAAATTTATGAAGCTGCCTTAATAAGAGCATTGCTAACCTAAAGACATTAGGAATAAAGCTATGTTTTTATTTTTGTCTTAACCTGATATGTGTTTTCAACACAAAAGATCTTTACCTGGGACAGTTTTAATGTTACTAGTTTAGGTTAAAGCTTAGAAATTTTCTCTCCTGTGTGAATCGTGCCCTGATGTGAAGACAATAGATTTATTCTGCATGTTGTTAACTTGCCTTTTGTTCTCTTGCCCATTTAGCAAGAGGGCTCTCTAGTGACCCCAGTGGCTCTCTACAGTCCTCTGTCAGGTTGTAGGGAAACTAGCAGTAATGAAGAACAAGCCACATGCTGGAGATTGATGCATACATTTGTGTCAGGGGAAAATAGTCTGACTGTGCTTTAGTCAGTCATTCTCCTTTCTGATACATTGAATGTTAGCCTAGTCTGGCCTTTTCTCTAAAACAAAACCTCTTATTGAGAAGTCATATTTAAATAGTATGCCAAGGACCTGAGGCAAATTAGATCTGAGAGCAGGAGAAGGTTTATTAATGAACACTCTACGGCACTTTGTTTTGGTGTTGTCCCTCTTCACCTCTATGTGCTGAGTTGCGTTGTGACTTCTCTTTCAGTACCCTGTACCAGCTAGCCGTAGGTAACGTGATGTACAGATGCAATGTTCGTCGTGGTCCTTCGTAGGGATCTGAATTGTTGGGGGTCATTTCGCATTTGGGTTACGTGTAAGAATATCTGGTGCTGTAGTATTTCTGTACCTGGGAAACACCAGCATAAATAATTTATTGGCTGCACACTGCTTCAGCAGTGGGATTAGGAAGAAAAATGAATACTTTGAAATGTATGCATGGTTCTTTACAGGTACTAAAGCAAGAGCAGCAGATGATTTCTTGCCTTATAGGTGTGTTGTTTTTTTAATACAGCTACATATTTCTACAGTAAGATATTATTTTTGATAAGTAATAAGAGATTAGATTACTTTTGAAGACAAACAGGGTGTGTTCCCTGTTGCAGCCCAGGCTTTAAGCAATGTAGCTTGACTTCAGATTTTGGGTGCCTGTCTCCAATCTTCTCTAGCTTGTTTTAACAGCTCAGCAGTTGGAATATGCACTTATTCAAGTGAGAAGTAAAAAATTGCAGTCTAAGTCCAGGTTCCCAGAATGGTAGACAGCTTCTCAGGGTGGGGCCGAGGCATCTGTACACTTCGATTCCCTTATCCCCTGAAATGGGGGAACGCCTTTGTAAGGGACTGTTGAGACTGTTAATGGTCTGTGGATGCTGAAGAGAACTGTTCAGAAAGCAGAGCATTATAATTGGAAATGGCAGCATCTCAAGTGTCTCAGTTTAGCTTGACATGTTGAGCTGGCTTGATAACCAGGTGGCAGAGAGGACTGTCAAATCTCTGTTTGAAAAGTCCAGTGTTGTTTTAAATGAAATGCTGGCCAGTGTTAAATAGCATCTGTGGTATGACGTGAGCTGCTAGCTGCACAAATGTGAGATAAATTCTTCTTTTTTTACAGAGAATTTCTGTAAAACGAGACTTGTTTTCTTGCAAACACAAGCACTGGTGTGCTTAGATTAGATAATTGCTCTAATGATCTTAGCCTGCAGTGACAATTGGAATTAAATAGCCCAATATATAGTAATGGTTGCTATCACATCAGATTGTTCTATGGGGACTAAAAAGGGTAGAGCACAGATTGTTCATACAGCACCCAGGACAGTCCAGTGTCTCATGTGGAAGAGCCCTTCCCTTCTCTCCCTGTTGCTTGTATGGGGGGAAGATTTTCTCTCCACTTTGCATGCCTCAGGGTGGTGATGTGCTGTGTGTTTGTATTTGTAGGAAACTTGCGTGGATTTAACATGACAGCCCCAGCACTGCAGCAGTTTTTTCCTCAGGCTACAAGACATTCCCTCCTAGGGCCACCACCTGTTGGGGTCTCATTAAAGCCGACTCGCCTGGGCTTCCCCAGCCTTCCCTTCCAGCGGCAGAACCGGATGTTTCGCAAGGTGAGCTTGTAGCTTCCAACTGTTTAGGAGCTTTGTGCTCCTTTTGCGCTCTCAGTGGTTGACTGTATGGCAGGTAAAGAACAAAAAGGAGAGAACTTCACAGTGAAAACTGTTTTTGCACCATACTGCTGACAAAGTAATGCAGAAACAAGCCCATCCCTAAAGTTCTTGTGGCCGATATTTACATTTATGATGCTAATGTCTTTTGTCTGTTCTTGCCCAGGACAGAAAATTCCACATAGCACAACAGTTTAGATACAAAATAAAAGGAGACTTTAGAGGTACCAACTTCAAAGTAATGACAGTAAAAGAAATCTTGGCTGAGTACTTTGATTTACAGAGGTCAGAGTTTCTACCCCTTCAGCCTTTCAGAGCAGTTTGGTGTTCCCAATTGACCTGCATGTCAATGCATGACCTGCAGCCTTTTTGGGCTGTTTTTCCCTTTTAAGGTCAGAATTATATGTGGTCATGTGGATTTTGTAAAAACTTAATTTCCAAAAATTTTTTAGTATTTTTGAAAATGCTAGAAAAAATTGAACATTCTCAGCTTCCACCATTAAGACCTCTGTGTCTTGGAAGTTTGTTTCACATTAATTGACCCAGTACTTCTCCTCTTAGATAAGCTTTTGTTATTTGTTCCCATTCTGTTGGATAAGGTAGACTTCCACACATGGACTGTCCTTTCTCTAGAGACTCTTTGCCTGTTGCAGGACTTCCAGAGGGTCCCCGACAGGAAGCGGGAACTAGATGCAGGCTCTTCATCTCAGACACAAGGTGATGAGAAAATGGAAATCCCAGAGGAAGCGCAAGCAGGGTCAGAGCAGAACAACAACTCTCCATCCACAGGTAAGGGTGAGCCTATAGTGAAACAAATGCTTCCAGACAGTGAACTCCTTATGGCTATTCCTGCAGCAAAGACATGGGATGGCTTTAGTCTTACCTTTTCGTCTAATTGTAAATACCGAAATCATTTGTTGTGGCCTTCTGCTTTTGGTGCTTTTTATATATACTTTTTATCTGGATATTTTTGGTATTTGTAAGCCAGCTCCATATCTCTTGCATGAAAACCTCTCAGAAGTCATCTTGACAATGAGCTCCATTTGAGATGGGGGGGAGAAAAGAGAACTGGTTTGAAATTAAAACTTCCACGTTGCCTTACTCATGCTGAATCGAACGTCTCGTGGAGTTAAAAACATGAAGCAGAACCAGTCCCAATCAACTTGCTAAGGAAAAGATGAGTTGAATGAGTGCTGCACTTGTCAGAACTGGCACTGAATCTCTTGCAGTGTCTGTACAATACAGAAGTAGGAATATTCTTTCTTAATACTCAAAAATGCAGGAACATGGTGAGGTTATGGCCAGTGTGTATGTGGTGGGGAAAGTTACCTGAGTAAATGGTTGCTGTCAGACGGCTATGCAACTTGACATATGCTAATGTTCCAGTGGTCTGGGCTCTTGTCACCTAGGTGTAGGACAGTTAGTAGATATAAGCATGGATTTCTTTCTGGACCACACTTCTTACTGACATCTGCAATAAAACTTGGATCTCTTAGGTCATGAATGTCTTGAATTATCTAACCTTGTTGCTACAATTCTCAAATTCAGAATAAGCAAGTGTATAGTATTATTTGCTCTAAAATAGAGGGGATTTTGTTTTTGGTAGTGACCATTCAGTTAGGGAATGTGCGTGGCGTGGTTTGGCATGGTGGCGTGGTTTGCTTTGCTAAGGAGATCTTCTGTGTTCCTGCAGAACCAAGAACTCCAACAGAATCTGTGTTGAACGCTGAGCCTGCAGCAAAAAGACTGAAGAGGTATTTATTGAATGGGGTATTGAAATAGTTACAGGCTTTAGAAGTATTGTCTAATTTTGGGCAGTACTGTACTGGCCTGGTATCTGGCATTCAGGAGGTATTTCAAATGATAGTGAAAATCTCGTGATGCTTGCTGAGATCCGGGATGATATATTTCTCTAAACCTCTTGCCTAACTGCCAAAAAGAGAAATGAGCGGCCAGGTATCAGCAGAGAAGAAAGCCTTGGGATATCTTTAGGTACTGTGGGCATAGGAGAGGATGAGAATCAGTACGCCCTGGTATCCAAGCCCATATTCATGGGCGTTGAGTTCTGTATCCCTTCTGCAAAAATCATCTTTGCCAGTACCCCTGGCTGTTGGGTAAAAATAAACAAAGGCAATCCTATTATCTGCAAGGGCTGTGCAGCACACAGGCGAGCTGGCCGTTGCAGGCCGATCTTGGCACTCCCTGCCTCTCCAGAGGGTGCAGGAAGGCACAGGCAAGGCTGCATTGCCATCTAGTGGGAAGGCACGTTACAGAGCGCCGCGTGCCATCTGCATGGTGCTGTACCTCTCCCAGAACTGTCACTGTGAGCTGGTGCGGGGGGAGAAGAGGAGGAAGTGAATAAAGATTTCTGGAGGCATTGATTTGAGAATTCTCTGACATATGTTAATGACTATGAGTCAGGGCTCCTGGGTCCTCTTATCTTCCCTGTTAACAATTCACCGCGTGGTTTCGGACAAGTTTCCTCACCTCTCTGTTTCCCATCTGTAGATTAGAGATTAATGGCTAGCTTTAGGGAGAATATCCCAGGATTACTTTGATGTTATGATAATACTTCCATCATGTAAAACATTAAAGACTGATAAATATTACGTGAGCAGGGACCATTGTGAATTATGGACTGCAAATTAGCAAGAAAGTGAATAAATTCAATTAAAGCTAAGTCAAATGCATTTGAGCATATGTTTTGATAATCTGTTTGCCAAAGCTAATTTAATTTTAATTACATTAATATTTAGTAGGGTATTAATCAAAGTCCTGTTACATATACTCAAAAAAAAAAAAAAAAGGAATCAAGTCTGAGGAATGACAGATCTCACTGCAGCAAATCTGCTATTAGGAAAATCCTCTCCTAAGCAGTAGCTAGGGACTGCCAGATTTGATGTGTAACTTATGGCTGGTATTTAGTTAGAATAGATCACTCCTTAGCTTTTCTTGAAGTGTTTCTGTTTACTTTTAATGAATAGATGATAGCTCTCTGGAAAAAAAAAAAAAAAAAAAGTAGTTTACCATTCTCATATTGCCCTTTGCAGATGAGAATAGGTCTCCCCCCGTTGGTGTCACACTTTTATTTCTTGTTTCATCGTTCCATTTCCCTCTGGCCAGGAATACCAGCCTCCTTCTTCATTTCAGGTTTTTCCCACTTCTGCTTTTTCTCCTATGTTCCATCTGTGTGCCTGGAACAACATCCTCATTCCAGTGCAGAAAGCACTCATCTTCAAATCCTCCTTGAACACCCAGTTCTTCTAGCATGGCCTGACAAGTATCCATATAATACCATTTCCTCCTTAGCTCCTGCTTGTGATGGCTTTTGCTCCCCTAGATTGCTCCCTAGATTTGCAGTTTAGGCTGCAAACCCTTGCCCTGGAGTGCTGTCACCATCTGTGTGTGGTATAGTGTTGAGCCTGTTGGCAGCACTTGACAAATAATGTTAATGCCAGCCACTCTTGTTTTCATCGTGTTTGCACTGCCCAAACCCTGCTGCATATTTATAGCCGTATAACCCAGTTACGTTTTCACTTATCAATCTGATAAATTATGTGGGGGTGTGTGTGTGTGTTTGGATCACGGGATTCAGTACCTGCACAGTCTGCATTCTTGCCTGGGCAGAATGTGCTGTTCCCTGTTGGCAGCAGGATACTGGCAAGTGGGGTATCGGGCTCGCCTGAGGGAGAAGGCATTCAAGCCATGGTGAAGGTGTTAGTCCTGATGGAAAAATGGGAGATGGGGAAAAGCATTGTGAAGTATAGCGAGTGTCCTCTGCAAGTCAGCCGTTTTTTTCTCAGCAGTCTCCCCGGGATCTTTTTCTCCTTAGTAGATCAATAGTACCAAAGAAAACAAAGCAAAGTCCTCTGATTTGTGTCCTGTACAGCTCTACTTCCCCCCAAAGCGGAACTGTAGGGACTCTGGAATGAAGCATGACTGATACAAATAGAACAGGCTGTTATGATGAAATCCCTGTAAGATGGAATTGAGAACCTCTCTGTTCCCTCATGCACAGAGCAACCTGGAGTGATGTCCAGGTTCTGCAGCTTCCCTGCAGGTCACCAATCAAAGGAACGAACTCTGAGAGTTCTTACTAAGAATATTTCCTATATGAGCTTATTTCTCTGCAGGCCTCAAGTAGGAGAGGGCAGTGATCCAAAGAATCATTTGTAACTTTCTTGTCTAGTCTATTTGGCTGCTGTTTCTGACCTCTTCTAGAACGATCGCTCTCCATTGTTTTCATGTATTTCTGCATTGCTTTCACTTATTTCTGCTGAATCCCTGCCTGAAATACTCTTCCAGTAGCTTATTGATTAGAGGGGTTTAGTGGAGAGTGTGGTAGCTTGGGCCCCAGCCTGTGCCTTGGTGTGTTTTCTTAATCTCTTGGTCTATAACGTGGCAAATAAGGTTGTTTTCTTGATATCCCTGAAGTGTGACTGAAGAGTCTGCATTAGAGGATGCAGCAGGCAGCAAGGAAGAGTCGAGCACCCATGGCCAAGCTGATGGTGAGTTGCTGAGTGAGTGCTGAGAAAATGCAGGAACCAAATCCAAACACAGTCCCCTAAAAACTGTTACTGTTGCCTAGCAAATGCAAATGATGGGAAGAGTTTCCCTCTTTAATAAGGATTTATATGGAGAAAGGTTTGTATGCTGGGCTTATGGCCAGCAGCACTGTGAGGAAAGCTCCCTGACTTCATTCACCTGCTGCTTTCTTTTTTTTTTTCTGTCATTGCTATTTTGATTTAAGGCATCTGAAAAGACTCTCTGTCCCTAGGTACAGACAATGTAAAGGAGTACGCAGCTGAAGATCTCTCTAAAGAGAGGAAATTCTCTGAGGAACCAAAAGCTCCTGAGGTAAGCAGACACCACTCCAAGCAGGCTGGGGTGCTATAGAACATACAACCTCCCCCTCCATCCCAGAGATGCCTGTTGCCACTGGGAACCAGATGGCACCCACGTCTGGAGCTCTGTCTCCTGCTGTAAGCTGTCGTCCCTAGCAATAAGGCATAATATGTCTGCAATTAGTGCACAGTCTGCTCTGACTTGCTGCTTTTGTACCTCTGCTAGCCTGTACCTTACCTACTGCTGCCTGTTTCTGGATGCTGGGCTCGGCTCTGAGTTCAGTGCTCATATGGAAAGATGGAAAGTTGAATTGAAAAAGCCACTGAAAAATCTATATATTAAAGGGACATAGCTAAAAATACACCTTTTGTTGCTGAAGAACAGACGTAAGGAAATTGGGTGATGGTAGGAAAGATGCAGCTGCTGTGGGACTTGTCATCACAGCAGGCTTGAGCAGATAGTGAGAGTCTATGCTTCTGAAAGACATCTAGGAAAAGCTGAGGTGGGTGAAGCTAGCCTAGCAACCTGAGAGCCTTTTTTTACATGATATACCTTGCCCATGTGCTAGGCATTAAACCATCTCTTTCACTGTAAATCTGTGAAAGCAGACAAGATTTAACCCATGGTGTGAGCCAGACTTGAGTCTTCCATAACTGAAGACGTTTGAGGCTTAAAAATGTGGTCATTTCATCCTGTCCTTGTATGAGTTTTTTCCTCTGTCAGGTGTGGTTCCGAGTTGCCTTTTGTTCTGCAGGAAAGCCTGAGCTGATAGTGTCCCTTACCAAGGGACCACCCAATATTGTTTGTTGTTCATCTCCAGTGACTGGATCATACAGTGTCTACAGAGGCTGTAGAAACAACCATCTGTACCAGTAGGCCTGGTACCATGACGCAGGAACTGTGTCATGATCTGGCAGTGCTGGGAGAAGGAGTGTATGTGAGTCTTTCTTATCAGCCTCCTGTGGATTCAAACTTAAATGTACTTTCTAAAGGGATAGAGAGCTTAGGTCACATCTGAAAAGCAGGTGTAATTTTTAGTGTCTTCTACGGAGAGATCGAACTTAATCTTGATTCCTTCTTTTGGCAGGTGTTGAGCTCCGGAGGTTCACTGAAAGTCACTATCCAGCAGAGCAGCGAGAGCAGAGCTATCAGTACAACAGCTCTGAAACCAGGGCACTGGACCTGCGAGGTGGGCACAGCTGATCCCAGCCCTGAATCAGTCCTTAAATTCTACTGTTACATCTGCAAGACCAACTGCTGCAGTCAGCAGGTATAAATCCGCGGGTCTGACTGGGGTGGACTGTAAAGAGAAGTGAATTTGATGGCCAGCTGCCATGGGTGCAGCAGGAGACTTGTTAGCCAGAGGAACAGAGAAAATGATGACAGGCGTGCAGATAAAGTAAACCTCTTCTGAGGAGCTGGCAGGCAACCTGCTAGGGAACAAATGTGGGTGGATCCACAGGCAGCCATGCTCTTAAGCTTTTATACCATTTCATTGTTATATAGCAGTCAAGAGAATGGAAAGCATAGCTCATGCCTATTATTTTCTGTATTTTGAATACATTTAACTGGATCTTTCTCCTAACCTTCTCTTAGAATTTCCAATCCCACATGGCTGGAATTCAGCACCAGCAGCGCCTCGGGGAGATTCAGCACATGAGCAACGTTTGTTTTGTTTCACTACTGCCTATGGTGAAGGAGCAGAAGTTGCTGGCAGAGAAAGATGGGTGAGTGTTGGTCTGAGATAGAGAACACAACCTGAACAAGGACCTACACGAGTTTCAAAATTCCTCAGGGCATGAGGGTGCCTCTGTATTGTAGGATAATGTACAAAAGCCCTCTGGTTTCTGGGGCCTTAATCTGCCTCAGGCATCTTCCTTCCTCCTTGATAAAAGATACCAGTGTGAATTTTCGTAGAATCATGGGTACGTTCAGGTTGGAAAAGACCTCTAAGATCATCTAGTCCAACCTTTAACCTAGTACTAAAGGCCACCGCTAAGCTCTAGATCTGCATGTTTCTTGAAGACTTCCAGGGACGGTGATTCCACCACTTTCCTGAGCAGCCAATTCCAATGCCACACAACCCTTTCAGTAAAGAAATTTCTCCTAATACCCAACTTAAACCTCCCTTGGCACAACTTGAGGCCATTTCCCCTCGTCTTACCACTTAGTGCTTGGGAGAAGAGCCTGATCCCCACCTCACTACAACATCCTTTAAGGTAGTTGAAAAGCACAATAAGGTCTCCTGAGCCTTCTTTTCTCCAAGCTAAACAACCTTTGGGGAAAACAAGGCATTTTTGACCTGGTGTGCAGTTTTTAATACAGCAGATCAAATTGGAGACTTGTTCTTACTAGTGCCTTTTTGTCAGCGTGAGCTATACCCGCTATGTAAGGGGCTGGGAAGGGGAGAAGATAAATCCAAGCCTGTGAAGGTAGGAATACTGAGGAAAATAATGCTGAGAACAGATTGCAAATTGCAGTACTCCGTGGAGAATGTAAAAAGGTGTGACTTACAGATATATCCATTGTCACTTCAGAGAGACCCAGCAGCGGTGGTGTAACACTTGTCAGATACACTTCACAGGGGATCTTATCAAACATCGCAGGACCCAGGAACACAAGGTAACAGCCATGGCACAGATGTCATCTTTGCACTGACCTTTTGTGGGGATTGAGTGGAAGTGTCTAGCATCTCCTGCTCCCCAGTCAGCAAGGGGGAGGTGATAGGAGTGGAGAGATGCACAGAAAGCTCTGCCAGTAACGCTCTTGCTGAGGGGACTGCTGTGCTACCTGCTGCCTGTGGACACCAGTATGGGTTGAACTTCCAGTTACCGTGCTGTGTCAGTATAGAGGTGCTTCAGGCCATTTTGATTCTTGACTTTTCTGAATAAATGTTCAGAAAGGGCCTACCGTTCTTACCTAATCAGTTGAATGGAGGAATTGGTGGGCAGCCTGTAAGTTTTCAAGCTAAAATTTAGGCAGCCCACTGTATTTATTGTGTGTGTATTTGTTGGCTCCTAGGGAAAAAGTTCCAGAACACCTCTTACAAAACGTGTTGCTTTGCATATTTTCCACTGTTTTTGGCAGATAGGAGCTAGCAAGCTCTTTTTCCTGAAAGTAAGACTTTTTTGTGGTCTCCCTGTTATAGATTCAGGGCTGAGAGTCTGTTTTGCCAAAGATTTACCTGCATTTCTTCAGAGTGGTGCTTCTTGTGACTTACTAGATCTTCTCATTCTTCTTTCCTTAGCTGGCCAAACGCTCGCTTCGTCCTTTCTGTACTGTCTGCAGCCGCCACTTCAAGACCCCTCGCAAGTTTGTGGAGCATATGAAATCCCCCGAGCACAAACAGAAAGCCAAAGAGGTAATACTGCCTGAGTGGAGAGCTGCGCAACATTGGAGGCAGCTACACTACAGAGCAGGTTAACTTTCAGCTTCTCAGACTTGCAGGGATGAAAAGAAGGCATGCAGTTCTTCAAACCCTGTTTTTAATTTTAATCTTTGTCTGGATTCCAATTGTCACAGCTTAAAGAAATTGAGTGAGAAAGGGGCAAGGAGCTGGGTTTGTCTGCAAACAAGATGGCTTTGGGTCTCGCTTGAAGTTCCCATCCAGTCTGTTCAGAGCCTGGGGTCTTCCTTGGTTAGATGGAGAGTGCGGAACTGATCTGATCTTTCTTTTCTGTACCTGACAGGTGAGAATGGGAGAGAAGGAGTTGGGCAGCCCCGAAGATTCAGAGGAGTTGATCACAGTGGATGCTGTTGGCTGTTTTGAAGATGATGAGGAGGAGGAGGAAGAGGAAGGAATTGGTGAGGATGAAGATGACCTTGATGTAGTGCTGGTAGAGAATGAGGATTCTGCTGCCAAGCAGGTATGCCATGCAAATGGAGAAGGACTGATCTATCTGAGAATCTGCTGTGGGTTCCTGTGACTTATTTGGTCTTGTCTGCTTGAGCGCAGGGTTTAGAGAGTGTAGTCAACCTTGCACCCTACAGCAGGAGGGTGAGGGCCCTGGAATGGTGAGGGCCCAGGCACTATGTTTGGGATGCAGAAGGGTGTTTCTGCTGTGCTGGAGAGCTCCTACTGGTGCCTTCAAACATTACCTTGTTGTTGAGGAGCATAAGGGATGTGTTTTCAAGGGAACAAATTTCTGTCAAAGACATTGACATAGTCTCTTTGAATAGCCCAGCAGCAGCTTGGTCTCATAGCAAACATATGTGTGGAGGTTTATCTTGATAAATACCATTTTCCCAGTAGAGAGCTGTTACCAAGAGGAGGAACGTGGCTAAGCTACTTCAGGCTTTGAGTGTAAGGGGTGTTTTTAACCCTTGCAATGAAGTGGCCTCCTGCCGTTGGGGTTTGTATCTGGCCCTAAACATATGCTGTGCAACTCCGTCTCTGGTGTGTGAATCATCTGTTTTATTCCCAAACTCACCAGAAAAATGTAAGGTCCCAAGAAGGGAACTGGCATAGATACTGGCTAGGCACTAACGTTCTTTTGGTTTCCAGACTGGGCTGAAGGAAGTGTCTTTGGAGGATTACGAAGGAAGTGAGAAGTATTGTCCAGACACAGCCTACGGTAAGCGAGCACAGTTGAACGCTAAGGCCCACAGAGCCTTCTCCAGCCGCATGCTGTAACTGTAAGGGAGGATGGTCTCTGTCTACTGCTGTAATGAATTCTTTGGCCATATTGCTTCAGCATCTGCATCAGACTGGTGCAGGTCACTGTTGCCTGGAGAAAACACCAAGTTGCTCTCTTATACTGTGATAAAATGTAAGATTGTGATTGATATTTGTCAGCTGTCTTTCCCTTTGAGGAAGAAAGGGTGAGAGCCAGACATCTTAACAAGGCAGGAAATGGCACAAATAGGGTAGGAATACTGAATAAGCTAGGTGGCAAACGAGGGATGCTCTGGAAAGATGGAGCCTGAAAGCATATTGATTTAGAACACTTTCCAGCACAAATGCAGCTTGTACAGAGATACTGAGCAGTACTGACAGTATCGAGCTCTCTGCCAGAGCCCAAACTGTGCATGTTTCCTCTGCTTCAGAACCCCCACGCTCTACCTAGTGGTTATTCAGACATGTTGCTGGACTGGTGGGCAGCGTTGCCTCCAGATGGCTGTCTCTCGTCCCCACCCTGTAAGCGATTTTGACTTCAAACCTCTAACGGCCACTTGTGTTGCGAAGAGGGCAGCTCTGCAGAGGCTGTTTTGTGCCCAAGGAGAGCGCTGTTTACACCAATCTTCCATATCGCTGTAACCTTCCACTATCGTGTGGCAGATGGAATAATGATTCATGCTGTGAATGTTCTCTGCGTGTTCCTCTTGCGCGCCTGCTGTCTTCTGCTTGGTTTGATCCCATTACATTAGATCACATGTTCTCTGTAGTTTTCCATTGTATTCTTTTTTCTTTTTTCCCCTTAATGCTCTGTGTAGTTTCTTTGCTCTGGCAGCCAGATTTCTCTCTGAATATCAAGCACACAGCCATTCCATGGTAAGACAAGATATTCAGCAAGTCATCTTGCAAACCCCTGATTAACAGAAGCAAAGCTTTCCAATTTTCCTTCTTCTTCTCCCCTCCCCTCCTTTAATTTCCCTTTTAACATACTTTCATTATTTTGAGTTCCATTCAATGTGATCTGTGATTTCCCTTCCCCTCCCGTTTCGCAGGCCTGGATTTTCTGGTCCCCGTCGCAGGTTACCTCTGCAGGCTGTGTCACAAATTCTACCATAGCGACTCTGCTGCCCGGCTCGCACACTGCAAGTCCCTGATGCATTTTGAGAACTTTCAGGTTAGACCCTTTGGCGATTGCATGGCCTGGCATTTGTTACCCCTGTGCGTGTCTCTTCAGTGAATCCACCACATTAGCTGTCTTGTCTTCAGTTCATTTCCATCATCCTCGGTGTCCGTTGTGCCACAGCTTTCTCCTGGTGTGCTCTGTGCTTGTCTCCCATTCACCCCTTAGAATCTAAAACCAGTCCAGTCCTGTTTTCCTAGCTACTGCTGCTGTCATCTTGTTGCCCGTTTCTGGCTGGAAATCTTCCTCAGAGTGTCTGCTCTGTTTGCTGAACCTGTGGAGTCTGTTGTTGAGTCTAGGCCTCTTCTTTGCCTTGTTAGACAGATCACAGGTGGGTCAAAATGGGGAAAGAACAAGACAGAAAGAGGCTGTTCATTTTAAAGAAGGCTGATGCATGTGCATCTTTTCATGGAATACTACAGTGACTACAGGAACAGCTCCTTTAGCTGAAATTGAAGGTGTGATTCATCCATGAAGGGGCCTGGTAAAATCAGATATTCACCTTAGAAATCTGGAAATTGAACATCAGAGCACACCGTGATGGAAGCTGCAAGCTGTAAGAGGTCTGTTTGGTCCCCAGGGTCAGCCTGCAACAGGAAGTCAGTCAGTCTGATGCTACACGTTCCTTGCAAACTCCTTAGCACAAAGCTCTGCCAGCTGATGCTGTTCCTTTGCTTTACTGGCTCCACCTAAAGGCGCAGTATTGCCCCTTGCTGCTTTCGTATCTAGAAGCTTTCCCTACTGGGCTGGCCTGGAATCTGCCTCTGTTGTTCACCCTTGTTGACTTGCTAGGGGCGAGGGGCCTGGATTAGTTCCTTGTGGTAGGTATGCAGGACTTGCACTGGCTCTGCCCTCTCCCTTTGGTGACCACTGCTTGCGTAGGAGAGCGGCGTTCCCTGGTTCTGAAAAGAGAGGTTCCCACACTATGTCCTCTGCCAGTACCCCAAACCTGTTTCCCTACCACAGGTGTATCCAGCTGTTGTTGCATCTTCATGTTTTTCTGCTAGTCTTCAGAGAAGTTAACTACTCCCCATCAACTGTTGTGGCATCCAGCAAGGGGTGGGGTTGCTGCCAGCGCTTAGAGCTGTGGATTTGGAATGGCAAGAAGCAAGAGAACACTACAGCTGTTCCTTGAGGGTTGCTCATCCTCTCCCACTCCTGCAGCTAGTCATTTCTGGAATGAAGGAGTTGGCCTTGCAGCTTTCCTGGCTTATTTTAGATCAGCATAGAGTGAAACTGCAGCAGCAGCGTGTATGCCTCCCTTCTGGCCCATTTAAAAGCTGAGATCAGACGCTTTTCAGATGGACACCGGAGTGACCTGCAGGGATTATTTGTGGCAGAAGTCCAGCCTTTAATATCTGCAGGCAGATAGCTAGTCTGCTTGGCTGCATCACAGTCTGAGTTAAATCATTTCCAATTTCTGGAGTATTCTCATCAGAGTAGGCTAACAGAGGATTTCAAAGCAGAGAATTGTCTGCTGTGAGGCAGTTTACAGCATCACTTTGAAAACAAACTGGCACACTTGCACTTGATTACGTTCGGGTACAACATTATGATTAATCTAGCTCGCTGCATTATAATATTACACGTATTCCACTATTTGAGAACAGGGAAAGAACAAACCTGCGATGATATACAAAATGAAAATGTAAAGCTGCCTGTCTGACGTGCTGTAATTTCACACTGCAGACTACAGGAGCACTGCTCAGGCTGGTGAAAGCTAATGTGCTCAAAATCATTCTGTTAAATCATCACGCCTAGTGCTAGCGCAAGTTCAAGGGACCTTTTAGCAGGAAGCTGACAGTGATTTGGTGGGGGGAGCTGCTGCGGAAAGGGAGCTTTGTTTCATTCCCTTAGCTCATGCTGTGTCTGGGACTTGACCAGATTCCTGCTGCATGTTAGATAGCAACTGGGAGTCATTGTTTTTCAGAAATCCAGGCTTGAAAATGGCTAGTAGCCATCTCAATCTCTTTACAGACCTCTACTGGCTCATCACGGTAGCTAGTGTAAATGAGACATTTTATTGTCAGTATGCTTACCTTGATTCTGTAGACAACTTCAGTACCTTGTAACAAGAGGATGTTCTTGGTATCTTAGTGTTCCTATCAACAATTTCACTGATCGCAGCGATTATATCAGCAGAAAGAAAAATCGTAAGCTTTCAATTTAAGTCTTGCTGTGGCTGTTGACCATTAAACCGCTCCTCTCTGGATAAGGGCAGCGCGTAGCCTCGTGTATCTGGGGTACATGTCCAGAGCTAGGTCCTGGCATTAGCTGGAGTGAGAGCTGTCACTTGCACTATTGTATCTACAAAGTCCTGAGTCTGATATTAACAGTTACCAAAACATTATTTTTGTCTCAGGAGCCACACGTGTGCCATGCAGTCACTCAGCATTAAGTAATCAAATTTCTTAATATCACCACTTTTTCTGACAGGAGCTGACCCTTCTCTGCTTGAAAGCCTCAGCAGCCAGGCCAGGAGAGCTGCTGAGACAGGTTGTGCCCCTGCAGATCCTAGCTGTCACTCACCATTGTTTTTGTACAGGTTTTCCTGGACCAGCTTCTCGCTGCAGTGACAGTCGCTGGGCTGGGCTTGTCTCTCACGTTGGTTTATTTATGTTTACAGAGATACAAGGCAGCAAGGCATCGTGCCACAGCTGCCTACCCCGAGGCTCCTTTGCATTCCCAGGGCTCCAGCTCCCAATTGCTGGATGATCACAAACAGCCTCCTACTACAACAGTAGATACCAGCAAGAAGATGAATGCTGATCATGGGATAGACAAGGAGGGTATAGAGCTGTCAGCACCACAAGAACAAACTTCGAGGTCTCCAGAGGGTGAGGGTGAGCTGGCCACCTCTGTAGCAGAGGGCAAAAGCCTCGCCAGCATGACTGATGACATGTGTGGAATCACGGTAGTAGAAGAAGAAAACCTGCAGGAGGAGAGCGAGTCCACTACCACTAGTGCCGATTTCCCACTCCCTGAAGAGACCAGCGCTGCGGGGGAGTTGTTGGGACATGCTGCGTATGAGGAGGAGGAAGCCAATGCAGCCGGGCAAAGGGAAGGCACAGACAACTGCCAGGATCCAGGGAGTGAAGGGGGTTTAGGACAGAAAGAGGCAACAAACGCAGGTCAGGAGGCAGCAGCAGAGCCTTCCTCCCTAGCCAAAGGTGAGACAGCCGGTCTTACCTCTGCTGGGTGCAGACGCTCTTCTAGGCGCAAACCCAGATAGAGTGGCCTTAAAGGGAGAGCCCTTTACATACGATATTTGCTGGAAATGTTTATTTTCGGAGTCTTTTAATAGAGCAAAACCTTCAACTTTACTGCTGTTTTTATTTTAAGAATAAAATAAGCCTGGCTTTAGCGTGTCTAATACGGGATGGTGTTGATTATTACTTGTATAGTTGGGATACTACAATTATATGGAAAGACTGAGGCTTGGATTGTTGAACCTAAAAGAAGAAAGTAATGTGATTTTTTTTCATAGGGGGATATGGCTCATGAAGTAGAGGGATACAGATTTTTTTTTTTCCACTAAGAATTGTTTGTAGTTCCTCTCTGCTTCCTTTCCAGGCAGAGCAGTGTCTTTCTTGGGAGACTGTGCGTGCCCAATTCTGCTCCTCAAAAGGGTTTCCTTTCACAGATGCACACTCTTGGACCAGCACTGTGTCCTAAGCTTGGCAAGAATGTACATCTTGGTCATTTGTTAATACTACAAGGCTCAATACAGTCTGTTCTCATAGTGGAGACTCAGGAACAAATTTTGTTTCAAACTGATTTTAATAAAACAGATTTCTTATAACTTCTTTAACTTTCAAAAAACTCTTTTAACTCTACAGAAGTAGAACAGTAAGACTTGCTTCACTGTGCTGGCTCCAGGCCATCCGGACAAGATTGCAAAGTTTCAAACCAGAACGATCACAAGTACTCCTGTCAAAATGTACAGGCAGGGCTCTGCCCCCATCCCATGTCTCTGCTCCCTATAGCTGATGCTGCAGTGGGGACTAACCCGGCTGCTCTGGCTCTAAAGCCCAAGTCCTTAATGGCAGCTCAATGAGTTAGGCAGCTTCCAATTAAATTAAAACAGTCAAAAACATCACCCCGGTAGCTTGTATTATCTGCTTGGAAGGGGATAGAAAAGTCCAGTTATCTGGGGCTGCGTCAATATTTCTTACAATGAAATGGGGAAGCTGTAGTTTCAGGGCAGGAGATGGCCTAGGGCTCCTGTCTGTGACAGATTACACCTAGGGGTGAGCCTGGAGTCAGGACGGCCCCTGCCGACTGTGCTCTTTGAGGGAAGAGACTAGAGCCATAACGTTCCTCACTCGGATTCAACAGCGCAAAACACCAGAGATCATTTTTCCTCTTTGTGACGAGAGCTTGCTTGCAAACAACCTGCATGGCATCAGGCTTCCTACGCCCAGCTTTAACCAAGTGTCAGTGCCGGGGGAGAAAAGAAGGACCACTCCTACACCCACCTGTGTGCTTCTGCAGCTGTTACAACAGCTAAAGAAAAACAGAACCTGGAGGCGAATGGCAGGACACTACCACGGGAAGGAACAAGTAACGGGCAGAAAGAACCTCGTCTATTCAAGTTTTATGTTAAACCAGTGACCAGTGAATGTTCTTAGCAACGGAAAGTGTGGGGCCAGCCCACTAGCCAGGAGGCTGTGATCCCTGCGCGTCAGCTTCCATGTTCTGCTGCTCGCTCTGCTGCTGGAACTCCAGGCGGGTCTGGCGGTTGGACTCCAGCAGTTCCTTCAAGCAGGCATGTAGATAATCGTTCTTCTCCTCCAGGTGATCCAAGCAGGAGTTGATCTGGTCCAGCATGGAGTTTATTGCTGCATATTCTAAAAGGAAGGGAAATAAGAGACTGAACGATGCAAGTACGTTGTCGCTGCAGTCGGTGAAAGCAGTAAAAGCTTTTGCAAAACGTGCCCACAGCATTTTGGTTCTTATCTGCCACTGGGTGGGTCAAGTACGATGCAACTGAATCCTACAGGTATTGAATTCACTGGTCAAATGAAACCAACGGGAAGCTGGAGAACTGGTAACAAGATCAAAGGCACGTTACCTGTGAGCAGTCCAGACCCGTTCTGGGCATATCTGACAGCCTTTGATCTCGTGCATAAATAGCTGAGCACAGGCTGCCTGCTAGTATGTGGTGATCCGCGCTGCAACGGGACCAAATAAATCCCAAGCACGAGTTAGCCTTTATAGCTGCCCTAGGGATCATCTTTCCTGATGAGGATGCAGGCATTCTGGCAGTGTGCCCAAGTGTTTACATTCTGTAAATTACTTGTCTGAGGTTCCCAGGCTGGGATGTGACTCCCAAGGCCTGGTTGGGTTCACACTGCCAAAACAGCACAGCCACTGCTGCGGCACGGGCAGGGACGAGCCCCAAGGGTGCTGGTAGTGCCACCATCCTTTCCAAAGGGAGGTAAGTGTGAAGCACCGCGTCCAACCACAGCATTTTCATGCACCATTAAAGCTTTGGGTAATTTGAGTTTAAACCAAACTAATTCAAAGTAATCCTATTAGATGGGTTTCTTGTTAGTTTCTTATTTAAAACATTTGTTTCAAGTGCAGAAGTGTTAGTTTCAGCACAATGGCATTTCACAGTGATGCATATTAACAGCGCTAATCAGATGACAGCCTGTGCTGCTGCAATGAAACGCTGCTGGATTGTGCCAAGCACTATTCACACAGTCCTAGAGAATACCCAAGAGCCAAACTGGAAAACCAGATGAGATGAACCTCTGCTGACACATTACTTAGGAGCTGCCAATTTAGCACTGACTGAAACCCTGGCTTACAGGGGACCCCAGGGAGCACCAGTTCTGTTCCTTTCTGAAACTGCACAGGCTGAGTGAACGCAGGGAGGCAGGCGTCGAGCTGTGACCCAGAGGGTGAGGGATGTGAGGATCGTGGGCAGGGCATGGGGAAGGAGGCCTGCGTGGGTGGGACGAGCCCACAGCTCACCGGCTGGCGCTGGCTCTCCTCTCTGAGCAGCTGGGAGAGCACCAGAGCCAAGCACGACACACGCAGCGCCTAGCTGGAGTGGTGCTCTGAGCCAACGGGGAACACAGAGAAGGGGATGAGGATGTGTGTACCTCATAGCAAGCTCCTAGGGATGAAGGTGAAGCTGTGCTGAAATCCCCCAGCCTCATAAGCCCAGCTTTGCCCCACTCAGCTGCTGAGCCCAGACAGTTTTATAGGCAGGGTGCCCGGAGTCCAGCACAGCAAGCTCAGGTGCTGCCAGTGCCAGCAGGGAACTGGGTCTTCCTGGGAGGCTGTGGGATGATGCCAGGGAGAGCCCACCCTGCAGCTCGGAGGTGTGCAGAGGGTGGTGAGCACAGGGCAGTGGGACTCTGCATCAGCACCCCATGGTCATGCTCGCCCCAGGCCCCCAAATGTCCATGAGTAACAGAGCCCATGAGCTCAATGTCGGATTTGATCTGCACATGATGCTCCATGTTCCAATTAATGGTGACAAGATCCCAAGCAGATACAACAGCTAATTCTGACAACTAATGTTATTCACCAGCTTGGTCAAGAGGGCTGTAATCACAGCAGGAACCTAATTACTCTCAGTGCCTAGAGCTCCAGAGAAGGCCATTTAGGTTGTGCTGCTCTTGGAAGTGGGGAAAAAATAAAAAAGCTGTAAAAACATTTTATTTGGTTGACTTCTGCTAATTGCAAGCTTTGTTTACAAGGAAAATTAGCCACCTCCTCTAATGAAGGTGTTGACCAGGAGTATGGCTATTCACATTGTTTACTGCTGCATTATAACAGGAACAGTTACCAAAAAAAAACAAAGATGTTTTCTATTTAAGGTCAAGGAAGTGATCCACAGCCCCAGCACGACTAACCCGGGAAGTGTCTACAGATCTTTATGACCAGCTACAGCACACAAAACCCCAGCCTATCACCAGCAGAACCTTAATGGAGAGACTCGATACGGATCAGATTTGGTGACTTTTTCCACCACATCTACTCTGTCTCAGCTCTTCAGAAAGTTTCAGACACAACTACTGAGGGACGATGCAGAGCGGTGACAACTCTTGGGGTATTACAGATCAGAAATGACCTCCTGTCAGCGCAGGAGGGTCCCAGCCACAACTACGAGGTTCACTGACGCAGGTCACGTCTAGAAACCAAATGGTCTTTTGGGAATCACAGAGTGTTAGGGGTTGGAAGGGCCTTTGAAAGATCATCTAGTGCAACCCCCCTGATGGAGCAGGAACACCTAGATCAGGTCACACAGCAACGTGTCCAGGTGGGTTTTTTATATAGCCAGAGGAGACTCCACAGCCTCTCTGGGGATCCTGTTCCAGCGCTCTGTCACCCTCACCATGAAGAAGTTTCTTCCCATGTTTAAGTGGAACCTCCTATGTGCCAGCTTGCACCCACTGCCCGTTGTCTGGCAAACCATAACTCAACTCTGCCATTTTCAGGAGTGGCGATGTGCTTAGTCTTTGAAAGACTTCCAGATTTACGAATGACCCACACATACACACCACAGCTCTGCTGTCCTGTCATCTCCTCAGACAGCTTCACCTGGACAGGACAGAACCAGAAGCTCCCACACCTCGGCACCGCAGCAGTGCCTGGAAGCGGGCCCAGCCGAGCCGATTCACCACAGCCCCGTTCCCCAGCCCCTGCCTCCCCCCGATCTTCCCGTGTCACCCGGGCTGTGACTCCTGAACGCGAATCTCCTCCTCCTCGCTCATCCCCGGCCGGCCCCGGCCCCACGCACCTTCCTCCCCGAAGCCGTCCCCGGCCCCGGCCCCGTTCCCGTCCCCGGCCCCGTCCTCGCCGTCCCGCCCCGGGGGGCCCAGCGGCGCGGGCGGCTCCGCGTTGGGTCCCGCCATCGCCTCGCTGCCGTGCCCGGGGGCGGGGCGGCCGGCGGCCAATGGGAGCGCTGCGTTCCCCTCGCGTCACGCGGGCCGGCGGGCAGGAGCTGGGTAAAGTTTGTGGTTAGCGTTGTGCGGGGCGCGTGGGAGGGTGGGGTGGGGTGGGCAGTGCGGGCACCTTGCGAGGGGGCCTTCTTGCGTACTCTGTGCAGCTTTTGTTCTTCTTTTCCTGTGTGTTTTCCCCAGATGAATGGCCAACGTCAAGCTGATGCCTTGCCCTGCAGTGTCTTCACTCCCTCAAGGCCTTCCAATCCACAGTCGCTGCAAAGTACGTTTGGACGCATAATGAAGTCGGTCTCTGGGACCGCCATCGCCATCCAGTGATTTTTTTCCCCAAGAAAACTTATTATTTGTGTGATCAGGCCTGCACCTCCTGCAGACAGAGCGTCCCGCAGTGCCAAGGCTGCAGGAGACAGGTTCCTGTGCTGCTGAGCTCCAGGCTGCAGCCGTGCACCCTGCTGCTGTCACCAGTTCTGTGTGGCTGCCGGGCGGTTCGCACCAGCCCCGGGTCACCTTTGCATCTCCTCTGTCCCAAAAGAAAGAGTTCACTGTGTCTTTCCTTGTCCTTGACACACTATTGGTTGTACTTCACGCAGCCTGAGGAAATCTAGTCATTGGAGAATTTTTTCATCCCCAGGAGAGATGTCACTGGGATGGAAATAATTCACAATTACAGCATTAGGTTAAACAGCTCAAGCCCATTTCTAGGACTCCATAATTAAGTGGGTGTCTGGGGTGAAGAAGAAAGATAAGGTTATGTCCTCATTTGACATCACAGCCTGCTCTTTTCCTTTCTGTTAGAGGCACCCACTCCAAGCTGGGCCCCTTGCTGTGCCCTAGGCAGGGGAATTGAACATTAATATAATTAATACTGTGACTGTAACGGAAAACGGGGATGACTCGCAGTGTAAAGCGTGCATTTGCGCTGCGGGTACCTGCAGGTCAGAGGCAGCAACCCCGCCGGGCAGAACGCGCCTTCAGAAGACACGTTATTTAACTTCCACCTAATTTGGCGTCTTCTCAGCGAGCCCGGATTTAATAATTACCGCTAGGAAGCCGGGCCGCGTCGCTGTGCCACCACATAATCCCTCAGCACTCCCACAACCTCCCCGAGCCTGCTTGGGACGGCTTTGAGCCGCTCCTCTTTCATTTTTTTCATCCCTTTTACCTCAGCGCGACGGCCGCCATTTTGTGGGCGGGGAGGCGCCGCGGGGCGGCCGCTGGGAGCCCCCCGCCCCTGCGCGCCGTGCCCGCAAGATGGCGGCTGCCGGCCGGGCCTGGCGGGCAGCCTTGTTGCTGTCCCCTTGGCGGCTGCGGGCTCCGTGCCGAGCCTACGGCGCTGCGGCGGGGGTTGGCGGCGGCATTGGTGGTCGTCGCCTGTTCCTGGGCGCTGCCTTCGCCCTGGGCGGCGGCACCGGTCTCTACCTGGCGGCCCAGCATCGCCTGCGGGAGCACTCGGCCGCTGAGGTAACGCGCCGCCGGGCCCGCTCGTTGCCTGCGGCGGGTGTCGCCTTCCCTCCGCCGCGCTCCCTGGCCTCAAGGCCAGCCTCGAGGCCTTGTCCCCGCTCCCTCGGTCCCTTTCTTTGTCCCCTTGTCCTCGCAAGGCCAGGGCCTGGCGGCGGCGGGGAGCCTCCCGGGGCCCGGGGGAAACACTTTCAGGGGGGTGCGGAGCGGGTTCTGCCGTCTCTGAGGGCCACACGCCTGCTTTTGCTCAGATTTTAGTCAGGAAACCACTTAAAATTATGTAAATATTTTTACAGCCTCACTCTTCTTGAGTGGCTGTATAAAGTTCCTGTCAGAACTGAGAGCTTGCTGGGGATGTGAAGCTGCATTCTCTGCTAGATAATTGTTGCTTTTTGCCAGCACCCACGGAGGGTTGTGTAACCAAATAAATTGCAAATAAGAAGCAAAGGGAGATGGCTGCGTTTGTTTTATAATGTATGACTACCGGCTGGCACGTGTCAGTTTGCTGAAGTGTTGGGAAACCTCCCTGCTGCGATGCTTCGCTGGCTGTGCTACCCTGGGTTCTCTAGAAGTTGAGCACAGATTGGTTGATCCCAGGATTAATTTAGGCCAATGCATGCCTAAAATCTTTGTGTTCCGGCAGATTTTACCTCTGGGTTTCCATAATCAATTGTGGTATAGTACTGCCACCCCTTGCTGTAGTGTGATCAACAGCAAAGTCTCTTTTCTTCCCATGCTATGTGCTCCACAGAGGTTATTGGGGGGGGGAATAGATTTTTTTTTTTTTTTTTAAAAAAAAAAAAGCCTTTTCAAGACCATTAAAATACAATTGTGATTTTCCTCAGTTACAGAATTTTGTGTAGAACAGCAAGCTGCCAGTATCTAATTTCTTCTTGGCTGTAAGAGTTTTCAACAGGTTAAGTAAATGTTTAGAAAAATAGGTATTTGGTCCCTATAGCAGGTGATTTGTGATGTCATTTGAAGACAGCATCTGTTAGCAGAGAGAATTTAATTATCAGAAGTTGAAATTCAATGTTAATGACTAAGACTATAACAAAGATGAGGGTTAAATAAAGATAATTTTTCTATTTAATGGAAAATCAAAGCTTGTGGTCTCTTCCTTCCCCAGCTGCCTGCAGGGGACCTGCAGCTTACTCTCTACCAATACAAAACGTGCCCTTTCTGCAGTAAAGTCCGAGCTTTTCTTGATTATCATGGGCTGCCCTATGAAATTGTGGAAGTGAACCCAATAATGAGGAAAGAAATCAAATTCTCTTCCTACAGAAAGGTGCCTATCTTGCTAGCTAATGCTGGAAGCACTCTGGTAAGTCTTACCATGCTGAAAGCTTGATTTCCCCGTAAGCAGTGGTTTGGAGGTTTTTGTCTCTGTGCTTTGTCACATGCAGTATACTCTTCATATTTTATTCTCTCAAGAGCTTAAATTTGTTCCTTGCTTTGTGGTATCCTATGCTCTGGTCTTACTAGAGTTTAAGTCTTTCTTCCAAAGTGTGTTGTTTTGTGTAGTGACTCTAATCCAGTGCTTGTCTGGATTCTATCAGCCTTTAAGGAGGACACGCTTTTTTTGCCAGAGGTAAAAATAATGGCTTATATCTTATGAGATCTCAAGATTACTGACAATTCGACTATCTGTGGCTTTTTTAATGTCAGCATTGCTTTTCTATTTGCTGCAAAGAGCCTAAATCCAAAACCTGCTCGTATTGCCTGAGTACCTGGCCCTTAGGTCCTCCATTGTCACAGTGAAGGACAGATTTGAAATGATACTCTAAAATGATCACTGCAGAGATTTTTATGTAGGGCTTTAGACTTGTGGGGTGGCCAGTGGAAATGTATGACGGGACAAAGGGACTGTGGTACTAACTTGGGACCTCAGCATGCAGGGGAAGAGGTTTTGAAGGATTTTCATTTCAATTTCACTAGTTCCTTTTAAAAGTTGGTCTTAATTCTGTTTTTCAGCAATTGAATGACTCTTCAGTAATCATCAGTGCAATAAAGACCTATCTCATTTCCAAGTAAGAAAATGGGATGATGGGAGAAGAGTTGAATGTGACTATCTCTAGAAAACTGGAGCTTTAGAAGACTCTTTGAGTCAGTTGTTAGCGTCTTGCTGACCTTAGCCTCTGAAGCTATGGATGTTTGGCCAGCTGACTTGGCTGTGATGGAGTGAATGACGCATGTATACATTGGGATATGTGTGCAGTGAAACATCTTCTACCTTTCAGAACTATTCTTTTTCACCCGTGTAACTCTTTGCATAAAACCTACTTAAACGTGGACTAGAGTTAGTTCTGGAACTAAGCTTACATTTAGCCATACCATGTAGAGTGAAATTGCTGTACCTGTGTCCTTTGGATCCATTCTACAAAACGTTTGACAATCGTAAGAAGCCTGCAAAAACTTCCAGTCTGGCACAGAAAAGTAATGAAGGCTAATAGCGGTTATTTGAAAGTAGCTGTTCCAGCTAGTTTCAAATTGGAAAGCTTATGCACTTACCTTTAGACTAATACATCAAATCTTTTGATCTCTTCTTTGCTCTTGCCCATTTTTGTAGCAGTGAATTCAGGTGTGAACTGTGTTTCTGTCCACAGGAGGAATAGCTTAGAAGAGATTGTGTCCTTTTATCCTCCTATGAAAACTGTGACTGATCAAGGCAAGGAGGTATTTGAGTATGGGAATAAATACTGGCTCATGCTGGATGAGAAGGAGACAAAGCGAGTCTATCCTGTCAAAGAAGTGAGAGTGTAAGTGCTTTTAAGTTTCTGGGTCCTCCAAGTAAGCTTACAGCCTACTACTCCTAGATATCCTTAGGGGTGGTGCATATGTAAAGTCCTGTGGGTACTGACTACTCCTTTTAACCCCCTTCATGTTTAAAACCTTGTTAGCTACATTGTTTTGATGAGTATTTTGAATAATTTGAAACTATGTTGTCAGATGGTCTAGTTGCCACCATGGCGGTCACACTAGCCTTCAGTTGCCTCCAGCTTCCTTCTTGGCCTTTCCTTTATGTTGCAGAGGAATGCTATGCAGTACTCGTTTCCCAAGGCTGTACTTTCTGCTTCAGTTCTTATACTGGGAAGAGGAGCAAGTGCTCTATCTTTAGTCTTAATTTTAGATTGAGAGTGAAGGAGCCAAAGTTACTGTTCCTGGGTGCATTTCAGAGAGGTCAGCAGAGCACAAGGGTGGGTGGGAAACTTTGACATTACTTGTCCTTGGTAGGAACTCTGGCTAATGTCACTGTGATTCTAGCTGCCTCCTGTAGCCCTGCAATCTCTACCTTATTCACTGAAACATCTCTTTTGAATGCCTGCAGGGAAGAAATGAAGTGGAGAAAATGGGCCGACGATTGGCTTGTTCACCTCATCTCCCCCAATGTCTACCGTACCCCAAGAGAAGCCTTCGCGTCTTTTGATTACATCGTCCGTGAGGGAAAGTTTGGCACTGTGGAAGGTTTCTTTGCCAAGTACATGGGGGCCATTGCCATGTTCTTCATTAGCAAGAGACTGAAGAAAAGGTTGGTACCCCTTTTTGCCCAGTACACAAGAATAGCTCGTTAACTGCCTTAGCTATGAACCTCAGAGCTCAAAGGGCAGAAGCTCAGTATTTTACACCAAACCATTTCATGCATCGCAAGTAATAGCCGTACTTCTTTACCCAGAGGTACTGAACCTCCCTACTCATCTGCTGTTTATTCACTGGCTGTCCCCTTCACCTTAAAATACCTTCCTAATTCCCCAGCCCATAAGATTAGAGATAATGAAAGGTTAAAGAAAGAAAGAAACTAGTGTCTTCAGGCTGGTTCTTTTCTTTATTTAGACATCACCTTCGAGATGATGTCCGACAAGACTTGTACGAAGCAGTTGATGAGTGGGTAAAAGCCATCGGCAAACATCGACTGTTCATGGGTGGAAACCAGCCGAACCTTGCGGACTTGGTAAGGGGTTAATTCCTCCATCTGTAGTGACCTATATTACAAAGTGGTTGGTTGCTGATCCACGTGAAGTGGTGAATATGAATATAGGCAGAGAAGGTGAATTATGTGAGATATATGTCCTTTGTGCAGTAACAATTCCCACAAGAAAAGAGCTTAGAATACTTGTGTTAAAATAGGACAGTTGCTGTTTTCCTCCAGAGAAATGTTCCCGAAGACAGAGCCTGCCCAACCCTTCTGCAGGTGGATATTACAGATTTTGTGGAAGCGTGATAAAAGCAGGTTACAAAGCCAGAACACTGCTCTGTAGTGAACGCTGAACAGAGCCTCGCACCTGCACAGGTTTTATTACACTCAGTGCTGCTGGGGTGTCTTTGGAGGCAGCAGAGCAGTGGAGCATGATTCATTCCCCGTATCAGCAGTTCTCCCTGGAATGCAAGTGAAGCATTTTTTACCAGGGCTTGCTATTGGAGATGGGATTAACTGTTGCCCCATAACTGCATGTAGATTCTTGTGCTGACTTACTATTTCTTCATGGAAAAAGCATGCGCTTTCTTACTACCTTTCTGCCCACTCGGTCTTCCTTACTAATCAGAGTTGCGGAATAGATGGCAGAGCAGATAAAGAGCCCTTGCTGTCTAGGCTATCGAGGCACTGTCGTTGTTACCCTAAGCTGTTCTCCACCACTGACTTTCTCAGTGTTGTTCTAATCTTCATCCTCTGGCACAGGCAGTATATGGGGTCCTCCGAGTCATGGAAGGGCTGGAAGCCTTTGACGACATGATGGTTCACACCAAGATTCAGCCTTGGTACCAGCGCATGGAAGAAGTCATTCAAAGAGCTGAAGTTGCAGTCTGATGCCAGCTTCAGCTGCCTTTCTGAAGTACTTGCATGGAAAAAGCTTCAGAAGGAATGACGTTTTATTTTTTAAAGAGTTGAACAGACTGGTCACACCTAACGGACTGACACGCAGGTACAGAGACTGTCCCGTTTAGGGTCCTAAGTCTCAGCGAGGAAAAGGGATCCGGCTGTGCACAAATTTGAATGTGATGTTTAGAAGGATGGGAACAGGTAAAAGGAAGGGATCTTGGACACTGCTGGAAAGGAGGAGCTCTGTGAACTGAAGAATGCGCTGAACAGGCTTCTTTTAGGTGGGAGCCATGCTCAGAGCAGGTTACTGTAAAAGCAAGCTGCTTTCTTGGCTAGTAAGTGTTACGGCCAGATCAGATGCAGTAGGTCTGAGCAGCTTTTGCTTCAGGCTGTCTTCCTCCATTCATCCACGTCATCCAAAGTGTTTTTCTAAGTGAGACACTGGATACTAGATTTTACATGACTCTTAATTTTTCCTGCAATACCTCAGTAAGCTCAGTGCTGAGGGAACTGGAGGGATCCACGACACTGGCAAAGGCATCCTTCCTAAGACAGAAAAGATGCTGCGCTTGACAGATTGTAAGCTTTTACTCTTCCATGTAAACGGTTCTTTCACTACCTGATTCTGTATGGTCTGCAAGGATAAAGGCTCTTTCTGTGCCCTTTGTGAGATCTCTGAATTCTTACCTGTAACACCCCCAAATCACACCCTACACAGGAATCACTCATGCAAAACTTTTTTTTAAAGATTTATCTTGCATGAAGTTTCTCTGGAAAGGATTAAGAGGAATCTGCATCCTTGGGATCTCTAGATGTTTCTGTCATACAAGAGTAACAAAGGATGTGCTGTTGTAGCAGTTGAATTAGGAGCGATCACTGGGGGTATCGTCACGTGTAATGCAGTGTACTGAGCTGTGCTCTGCAGAAGGGCCTGATGTTTTTCTCAGTGAGAATACAGGTTTGAATGCAAGCGATCCTCTCTGCAGCCCAAGGCTTAAACTTCATTATTTATCAGTTTCAAAAAGTTCTTTCTGCAGAAGAAAACCTACATTTCAAGGAAGCTGCTTTGTTGATGTTACAAGTGCAGCTGGAAGCTGGCTGTAATGCAGTGACTTGCACTTCGTGAGCTGGGGGAAGCTCTGTTTGTATAACAACAGCTGTTGTGATAATTCTATTTTTTTTTTCCCTAAATGTACAGAAATGGTAGAAATATCAGGAGGAAAACCAGTTACAAATTCAGTTATATGATGGGGAGAAAGAGAATGTTTACAGTAAAACCAGCTGGTTTGGTGCTTTTTTTTTTTGTCATGACTCACTGCATTTGTTAAATGTTCTGTAGTACCAAAAGAACAAAGTTTGGGTGGGCAATGCTTGTTGTTTTTATTTATTTATTGTATTGAGGACACACCGGGAGCTTGAAGAACCCGCTTATGGCAACAAGCGAAGCGTCCGGAGCCTCTTGAGAGCCAGACCACGCCGAGTTGGCACCTGAAGCCTCCCCAGCTCGTTGTAGCGACCCGAGCTGCGCCGAGGCTTCCTCACGGGGGGGCTCTGCCCCTCTCCCCGGGGCCGTCGGGCCCCCTCAGAGCCACCGCTCCCTGTGAGGAGCCGCGCGGCCCTCGGCGGGGCCCGTCTCCCGCCTCGCGTCGCCACGGCGACGGGGCCGGTTGCGGGGCGGGGCGTTGCCCTTGTGACGCGGCGGCGGGAGGGGCGGGGCCGCCGGCAGGGTTTGAATCGCCCAATGGGGGAGCCGCGGGCGGCGGCGGCGGCGAGGCGGCGGCCCCGGAAGTGCGGCGGCGGCTCGGGCTCGTACCCCTGGTGCTGCCTGCAGCCGTCCGCCGCGCCCTGTAACCGCGGGCTCTATGGCAGCGCCGCCCGCCGCCTCGCCGCCGCCGGCGAGGGCAGCCTGAGGAGGCAGCGGCTGTCCGACGCCCCGTTCGGCCCTTCACGGTGAGGGAGGGGGCCGTCGGTTGGGCGCGGGAGGGCCGGACACCTCCCTCCCCCCCCGCGCTGCCCGGTACGGCTCCTCCCCGCCGTGGCAGGAGGCGTGAGGGGGACAGGAGGTGTGAGGGGGAGCCGTCAGGAGGCTTGAAATGCAGAGCGGGAGGCGGCCCTAGCCTTGGGACGGGCTGCACCGGGCGCTGTGCTGCCGCCACCCCGGGAAACCCCTGGTAGAGCCCCGGCCTGACCCCGAGCTGCCGGTCCCGGCTCGGAGCAGGAGGCCGGACCCGGGAGCGGGCCCTCCCGGCCTCACGGGTTCTCTGAGAAACTCCCCGAGAGGGCGAGAGAAGTTACCCGAACTTCGGCAACAAACCTCCTTGGTGCTGGGGAAAGCTGCCTGACAGCTCCGGAGTTTCGTTCGTGGCGATTCAGCTGCCGTTAAGTTCTCAGCGCTGTGGCTGATGTGCGCTTCTGAGCCCGAGGAGCTTCGCCCTTCCTGGGGAAGGAGAGGGTGACAGTGCCCAGCGGTGTTTGCTGCTCTTCGGAGCCAGAAAACTGTCACTTCCTTTTTCTCTTGATTTTCGTGAATTGCTTTTCATGATTTGCTCCTGACTCTGCACTCAAGAATGTTAAGTGTTGGACAGACAACTTTAGAGCAAGCAGCAGGACAAGTTCCTGCAAAGTGGATTTTGATGATACATTGCTCATGGAGTAGATCTTTCCTCTTTGTGACTTTTCTTTTTTTTAAACCAAAACAGTTTTAGTGCAAGTCCCTAGCATATACGTTCATATTTTAGAGTAACATTTATCTGTTTCTACTTCTAATTCTGAAGTATCACAGTGATCCATTGAGATTAACCAGTTCATATGTAGATCCTTTTCCCACTGTCCCATAGAATAGGATAGTTCTGACTACATTTCTGGCATTAATTGTCCTGGTGTTTACGTAGCACTCCTTTCCTGTCATGTCAAATTCAGGTAAGAAGTATAAGGGCAGTAGTTTAATGTGTTTTTTCCTCAGTTGTACAAGTAACTCTTACTCTAAGCTAAGTGAAACTGTTAATAACTTTGATTATGCTGAAAGATTTTCTCATCTGATGCTTATTGCAGTTGCATTACTATGTTAGTGACCAAAACTTAACATTTTTAGAAGCTGATACAACATTATTAGTTTTATTTAGAGCAGGTTACTACATGAACCTTGACAAATTGACAATTTAATCAGGAGCTATAAAGAGTCATCTAGATTCTGTTCTTGCAGAGGTGTTGTATAAAATCCTGCTCTGCTTCATTACAAGTAACACTTTACTTGTAACACGTGCTGGTAGGTAGCACGTTGGGAAGGAGTGCTTCCAGAAGATTAGCAGCTAAGCCCTTTATAACACCATGCTAATAGCGCTGCTCCCGCCACACACAGCAGCCCTTGGAGGTCCCTCCTTCCTCGCTCTCATTTCAAGTCCCCTGGGTAGTACCAGGCAAGCAGCTCACGCTGTAGCTGATTCCCTGTTTGGTTTTGTGTACGAGTACACACATGGGCTTGCCAAGCAGCACTGAGAACTTGTGTTGCAGGCTATTTTTTTTCCCATAGCTTAAGCACAGATTTTGATGCCTTCTCTGCATACAGAGCTAAACCCAGGATATTGACATTTCTGTTAAGTTTTGTTGGTGTTGGCAGGGTTTAGGGATGGTGTGGGGTTTGAGTGGGAAGGGAGATGTACAGGATCCCTTAAGCTGTTCAAACCTGATTTCCTTATGAAATTGGTTAAAAGGGGCACTTACAACAGTAACTGAGTTTGGGTAAGCTCATCTTGTGTAATTCAGCAAAACATTTTCTGTTGTTTCAACCAGCTCTCGGCATCAGTGTAAGGAATGATAATCTCAATTCTTTTTTTATCCCCTGCTTATAGGGGAAAGCACTGACACACCAACTTTTGATGTTTGGGTTCATACATAAGTCTGAGTCATACAATAAGTCATAAGTCATACAATAAGTCTGAGTCTGCACATAGCCTTAATTTGAAAGGAAGAGGTTGCTCAGAAATTGGCACCCTTCCCTATTAGCGGTCATTTTATTATTTCTGCACCAGGTTTTCCTCAACCATCAAAAATGAAGTGACTTCAATCTCTGCACAGAGCACACTGTCAAGAGGAGCTAAAAGCCTTACAGTAACTGTAAGTAATTATACCTAAGCTGACATAAACTGCTGCTGCTGCTGGAATTTTATAAAATTTTCAATTGCGTTATACTGAGGAACCATGACCTCAAACAGAGGATCATGTCCAAAACTGATTTCCTTAGCTTTGTGTCTTGCTTTTGTGTGTTGTGTGAGGCAATGTTAAAGTGAGGCATGCCATTAATGTAGGGATTTGTAAATATACGCATTACTGTGAGATAATCTGAAGAAAAAATATCTGAAAGCTTTTAAGCATTTGTTTAACTTCAAAGAGACTCTTGAAGTTAAGCACATATGAAAGAGTTTGTAGGTTCAGGGTTGTAGGATGGAATGATCTCATGTTTCTCTCTTGACTTTTTTTCGTCTAAACTGTTAAATGAATGCTTTTCCCTCTGTCTCCATAATTTGTGTTCAGACTCTGATGGTGTTGGTTACTGGAGCCCTTGATTTGCTCACTTGCTCTAAGACTTGGAACTCCAATGACTCTTACAGGCATCCTCTGTCAGTCCAACCGTGTTTGGTCTTTAATAGCTGTGTTAAAAGCAGGAAATAGCAGAAGTAGAGAGACTGTGTGTGCTAATCTCTTGACAGCATGCTGTTCAAAATGGCAGATGCTACTGAAAGAAAGCTCAAACTGTAACCGCAGCTGGCCACTGTTGCTCTCTGGCACAGAGGGAAATGTTGTTATTTCCAGTCTCCTTATTCACAGGTTTCCTTTCCTTGTATTGCCCTTTCCCATTTGTGGGAGAAGAGCCATGAAGAACCGTTCCTCATCTCCCCCTTTGCACGTCCATGTGGATGAAAACACCCCTGTCCATGTCCATATTAAAAAGGGTCAGAAAACCACACCTGCAAAATGCCAGGTAGGAGTGTGCAGCTGGGTGTTTGTAGGGGCTACGGAGGAAACGGTGGGTCCTAGAAGCACCACAAAATCTTCAAGGTCTGCTTTACCTTCACATTAGAACTGGAAGACTTTCTGCCTTGTTAACTGTATGCATATTCAGTGGTGAATTTTCAGTAATATGTTTTCTCTGTTTAAGATGTTTTAAGTGTGGTATAGAATAACTAGTTTTCATGTTTAAGTGTATAGTTATGAGGGGTGTTGCTTCCAACGTGATGTAGTTTGGGGGATTTTTTCCTTGTATTTTCTGAATGTGTCCTCATAAAGATTTCTCTTTGGTTTCATCTGTGTTTTTGAAGGAGGGGCTTGGAGTAAGGTAGTACCCAAGTGTTTCAAATTCTATCTTAATTGTATTAAAATGAATGTGTTTAGAAGAAAAAGGTTTGCATTAAACCATCTTCTGGCATTAAGCACCCTGTCAATCTGCTGAGCTACGCAGCAAAGAAAGATCTCTTCGTATCCATATCAAGAGTAGACGAGGCAATACTGAAGTTGCCTCATTCTTCCTTGTGTCTGCAGACATTCTGTTCCAAGTCCTCTGTTAATTTGGTCTCTGTTGCTAATGGCAAATATAATGGGGCAGGGTCTGACAGTGAAGTCAGTGCCTCCTATTAATTAATTCCCTATAGGGTGCTTTAGAATATCTATTTTTTTCTCATCAAAGGTTAGAATTGTGCAAAAACACTTTAATCTTCCTCCAGCTAGAGCATCTCAAGTTCAAGATAAATGTGGATCTACCCATTGACTGCAAAGAAGGGAAAACATTTTAAGAGTTTTTCATAACTGCGCCATTCTTTTTTCTCTGGTAGTGCTGTTGTCAAATGATACAGCTGTTCTTTAGTGAGATGAATTTGGAACAGAGAAGGGATCTGCCAGGTGGTTCCTTCTGCACGTGAATGGGTTGTATTGCGGTATTTTCTGTGTATCTCCATACAGAGGAGGCTTCCTTCCCCATCCCCTCTCCCCAGATCTTCCACCCCTGGCCTGCTGGATAAGGTTTTCACCACGTCACAAGTGCATATATTCTGGTGATAAAGCAGAGTAGCGATGTGATAAGTAATGAGAATCTAGCCATACTGTCAATGAATATGCAATAACCTTTTCTTCTGGCTGGTGTTAGCCTCCTCTGATGGCTCCTCGCTCATCTGATCTGATGTATGACATCAAACACTGAGAGATTTTTGCATGAATGATCTTCCATTTGATTTTTGCAGCACGAATTGTAAATGTTTTTAGAAGTTGTAGTGATCTTATTTTCTCTTTTCTGTTCTTCAGCAAAAGCACAAACAGAAAACGAAAGGGAATACCGTGAATACACGCCGAACTGTCCAGGTGAAAACTAAGGCCCCCTGGATGCCCCCGGGCAAAACATCTGTCCTGGAGTCCACCTACAAATGGGAGGTACTGATTTTGCTCTTAAAAGCAAGCTTTCAGCTTTAGCTGAGGTTGAACATTACTTATGTAATGTTATGATGGAGGGAGCTGGGCTGATCTGAAAGAATCCTGCCATCACCTGTGATCCATTTTAAGAGTCTCATACACATCCTTTTCACTTTTTAGTATAGAAAAATTGAGAATTCATTAGCATCTTTCGTCCATCTCATGCCTTTCTATTTGTAGAAGCCAGACAAGTTTGTTTGTTCTCACTGTATTTAGCATTGATGTGTCCTCACCTGGAATATTGCTTGCAGTTCTGGGCTCCACAATTTTAAAAGGATGTTGAGATTCTTAAATGCATCCGGAGGAGGACAAAAAAGCTGGTTAAAGGGCTGGAAGGCATGTCCTATGAGGAGAGACTAAGAACACTTGGTTTTTAAACTTGGTGAAAAGAAAGTTGAGGGGTGACAACGTTGTTTTAATCTGCTGAGATAGAGAAGTGGAGAGGGAGGTGCTCACCTTTACTTGGTGGTGTCTAGTGACAGGATGCATGGGAGCAACTCAAAGCTGCATCAGGGAGGTTCAGTCAAGACGTTAGGAAAAATTCTTTACTAAGAGTGTAGTTGTGCTTCCTAGAGAGGCGGTTAATGTCCTGTGCCTGTTTGTGGCATTTGGTTAATACTTAATGATATGTTTTAATATTAGGTCATCCTCAAAGTAGTCTGACAGTTTGACTTGATGACTTTGTAGTTCTGACTGAAACTATTGTATTCTATTTAATAGTACTACTCCCCTTCAAGATCTCATTTTGGGGCACAGCAAGGAGCTGCTGTGATTAGTCTGTTGTGAAGCATGGAGCAATTGTGAAGTATTGTCTAATATTTTCTTTTTACAGGCTGACATCTTCTACACTTGCTTTCCTGGCTCTTCCTAGATGAGAATTTTTTTTCCTTCTTTTTCTATTTTAGTCTTTCCACATTGCTAAACTTTCCCTGATGGAAATGAAGGAGCTGTTTTCAATATTTTTTCCTTCTTAGTCTCATTGTGGTGATGTAACCTAGTCTCTGTTTTTGGTAGAGTTAGGGTTAGAACACTGTTTATAACTTTATATTAAAGAAAAAACATGCCCATTATTGTTTTTCTGCTAGGGACCAACTCACCGCCTGGAAATTACACCTCCAGATTCAGAAAAAATGCTGTCAGTATTGCGTCTGAGTGATCTCTCTACAGACGAAGAGGATGCTGTTTGCTGCAAAATGAACGAATATGAAAAGAAGATAGATAGCCTGATGAATGCAGTGGGAACACTGAAGAATGAGGTGAGGAGACAACATAAAGACCTGTGGATTCAGCCTTTGTGGCTGATCATTTGTCAAGAGTAAGCTAGAGTCTTGGTGAAATGGAAGACTACTCATCTTGTTGGTTAGCTTGCTTAAAGAAATCAGTCTGTGTTGTTTAGAAGATCTGAACTAGTTTAGTGAGAAATTCACTAAGTCATGCTATGAAACAGTTTTAAACTGTATCCATTTAATAGGGTATCGCTGTGCTTTAGTTTCCAAACAATCTTTCTTCCGATCAAACACAAAATCTGAAAAGTGGTCGTTTTAGAAGGTGAAAAAAACAGGTTGATGATGTTCTGTTGTTAAAGAATCCGCTTACTCCACAAGATTTCAGCTTCTGATTTTGTTTTGAAATACACAGCCCGGTGATATTGTGTTTTCCAGCTAAATAGCCTCCTTTGTACTCGAGCTATTTAAAAATGGGCAGGAGAGGTTTCCAGATTTCATAAGATGCTCTATGGTGGGGGCTAACTGCATTTCTTTCGTCTGAGTTTACACTGAGGGTAGCAAATCTTGTATTCTTACTATTTTATGCAAAACTATGTGAAGTTCAAATTAGTAAATAAGAGTAGGATTTAGACTTTTAGTGTATTCTTCTTAATAAGTCTTTTCTGTTCTGTTACGCTACCAAAATTAATGGAATTACTTGCATAATTGTCAAAAATTTGTTTTGCTACTTGAGGGGTGAATTGAATCTAAACGTTTGGTGATATTGCCTAATTAAATCCGTGATGTAAGATCACATTCATTTTGTTAGCTTTAATTCTGTACATGCCAGGAAATCTCAAGTGACCTCTGCTGCTGCAAAAGGAAATAAGTCTGGTGGACTAATTCAACCTCCCTTTGTATTTTCTCTTCTTGCACTTCTTAAACTGTTTGTAGTGCTCTTATCTGCCAAGTGGGATGCATGTGTCATTCATGAGTCAACTTCAGGTTCATTGTAAGTTCTATTTAAATGTCTTTATCAGGCCAAGATGCATAAAAAGGAGCACCAGCAGCAAATGACAAAGCGTCTCCTTGAGGAGCAGAAAGAAGAATTGAATGAGGTCACGCAAGAGCTGGTAGAAACAGAGCATGAGAATACACTGCTCAGGCGCAATATTGAGCGCATAATGGAAGAGAAAGATCTGACTGTGTAAGAAACCTCCTGTTCTCCACTGTTAGTGCAGTTAGTGGTATTTACAGGATGCCCACCTCCTTATTGCTAATGTTAATTGAGGCTGTAGTTTGTACCCAGGCTTGCAGTGCTGCTGAAGAACCGATGCTCTTGTTTTTTTTTTTTGTCATAATTTAGAAAAGGTATTTTGAATGGCAATAGCTGCAGAGAAGGGCTCCAGCATGGTCATTGGAATGGGAAAAAAACTGCTGTCAGGAAGCTGAAAGAGGTTGGCTTGTGTGGCCTGCTGTAGGGTCATCCTAGCTTTGCAGTTCATATTTTGAAGGCTAAAGAGATGCTGTTTGTAATGTGATGGTGTTGGTACAACAACACATGAATAAAGATGGAGGTGAATATTAGAAGAGAATTTCTGGCACAGCATTGTGTTTTGGCTTTAATGGTGTGTGCAGGCTTTGGTATGAGCCCAGTTTGTCCCGTCTAAATTCCTGTTTCATAGTTGTCATCCTAGCAAGCTCTTGGAGCCTACTTACTGTCTTCAGTCAGAAAAAACTTACACACTGAAAGGGGGTGAATCTTAGGTACTATTTCTTTAGGGCTTTTATCTTCTGATTAGAGGGGTTTTGTCTGCTTTAACTCAACTGTGAATTCATACTGGTTGGTACAGCTGTCAAAGTTTCTTGTTTCTCTAATTGCTGAATTACTGCAGGCTACAGAAGAAGTACTTGCAGCATGAGAAAGAGTGCCTGATGTCCAAGCTGAGTGAGGTTGAGAGGGATGGAGAAGCAGCAGCCAGGCAGATCCATGCCCTGAAAAATACAATTGGGAGACTCAACATTGTAGGTGTTTGCTTTTTTTTCTTTTTTGTTCTTTCATTTATGTTGTGCTGTTCTGTGGCTGTCTTAAAAACGTAATGTTACAATTGCTGACCCACCAAAACCATAAGGAGAAGTGGAAGGATTTAATTTGCTTAAGGTGTTTGCTAGATCTCTTTAGAAACTGGATGTTTATTTGTAGCATTCAGCCACCTTCTCACCTGCTGCACAGATGGTGCTGAATATTGCAGTGCTTCTGCTTTTAGCAGCATACGTTAATTCCAGAGTTTGAGACATTGCATATGAGCAATATTATTTTATTTTTTCTTCTTCTAGGAGAAACACATGAGCAGCTCAGACATTAACACACTGACAAGACAAAAAGAGCTGCTGCTACAGAAACTGAGTACCTTTGAAGAGACCAACCGGACGCTCCGCGAGCTTCTCAGAGTGCAGCATAACCGGGAGGTGAGCAGTGCTGTCTGCTTCAACTTGGATGATTACCAAAGGCAATATTGTCTTCTGGACTGAAAATGGAACTTGAATTTGAGAGCTCTTAACTCTTTTTCCTAATGCTGCCATTGACTGTGTGTCATAAAGGATGGATTGTTTTCTTTATCCCTGCCTACCTCATTACAGTAAGACTGACTTTTCTGCTGTGGGGATGTTAGAACATACGTCTTTGACTGCATTAAAAGGTATAGGGCTCTACTGCGTTGCTGACTTTTTCATTTGGATACAGATGTATCTGCAGGTCTTAGACTTGTGTCTGAACAATAACTCCTGTGGCTATGTCTTCAGCATCTGTGCCAACATTTTGGCTTATCATGCTAGTCTGAAATGTTACTGCTACACTGTTGTGTTGGCTAAAGCCTGAGGACTAGATGTTGCCTCAGCTAATGGGAGCGTGAGGATTTTCAGAACTTCATTTTCATAGGCTGGATTGCAAAAGCAATGTCAGGAACTGTTAACAGTTCTGTACTGTTTATACAGAACAATTCTGTATAGTTTGTAAAAGCACTTCAGAGTGAAACTGCTGTGCTTCCTGTAGTTGATAGTTTCTTTGAGCAAAAGCAGGCCCAATGGTAACTGTTTTCTGAGCCACAACTGAGACTGGAGAAAAGGACTGAGTTCTCCTATATGACCTTCCCCAAATAATGAGAAAGTTTTGAAAGATCTTAATTTGCCATTGTGCTTTTTGTTATCACCTGTGTCTGGGAGAATTGGGAAAGCTTTTTGAAATAGGTGATGATACGTGAAATATTTAGCTAATTTAATACTTGAGAATTGCTGCTGCAACATGGGGTAGGTGGTTGATTTTCCCACTTACATCTAAAGAATGTGTAAAAAGCAGACTTTTTATTAAAACGTTTTTCCTCCCCTATTTCTTTTGCAGAAGGATGCTCAGAAGATATTGGAGCAGCAAGGTGTACTGTTGAAAAGGCTTGCTGACTCAGATGCAGAGAAAGTGGTAAGCAAACAAAAACAACTTTTTCTGCAGAATGGTAAATCAGAGAGAGCTAAATTGTAACCTCTTCTTTGTCTGTATTCAGCCATTAAGTTTTACACTAATCCTTTTAGACCAGTAAAAATATCTTTTTTTTTTTTTTTTTGTATTAATCAGAGCCACTGTATTGCCCCTCTGGTTAACAACTACATTACAAAGCAGATAGATTTTCAGAGCCTTTCATATATAGGGCTTAGAATGGGGATTTCACAATTGAGACCTACGTATACGAACACAGTATTCAGCTATGAAGAACAGTTTTGGATACTTAAGCCTGTTCTCATCATGTTCAGTTCAAGCACAAATTAGCTTGCCTTTTCCATGTAGTACTGAATGTACAAACCAAGGATTGTACTACACGTTTCTTTAAAAAGAAATCTCTGGGGGTGGTAGAGAAAAAAAGTATCTCCCACAAAAAGTGCCCCTGACAGTTGGGACAACATTCTTCACTTTGGATATTGTCTTATTGTTTCTGTATGTTTCTCATGTTATCCTTAGAGGTATCAAAGCATAAAGAGCTTTCTGTTCCTGCTTCTGTCACTGAATGAGTGAATTACCTGGTATCAGACTTTTTTCCCCATTTATTTATCTGTAAACTGAGAAAAGTGTTCTTATATTGCCAGAAGTTAGAAAACTAGCTGTGAGACATGGGCAGTGTCCTTTCTCATCTGCGGAGTTTATAATCCTGCCAGGTCCTGTGGTATCCGTAGGATATCCCATGCCCTGTTACACAAATGTATGCATTTCCCTTTTGCTTTCTGCTTGAGGAGACTGCAGACTGTTTTTCTGAGACTGAGGATGCTGTTGCTGTGGTTACCAGAGAGTGCTGTAGATCAGAGGGTCTCAGGAGGGAGGCAATTACACCTCTTTTCCTCCACCTGCCAACCCGACTGCGTTTGTTATTTAAAATCTGAGTGGTGTTTGTTTTCCAGCAACTTCAGATGAGGCTTCAGGAGAAAGAACAAGAGGTGGACGATCTTATCATTCAAATACAGGCAGAAAAGGTACCTTCCTTTCTCTGTTCTCCCCTCCCTGCTCCACCCTCCAGTTCCACAGAACCACAGATTGTCCAAAATATGGATTTGTGCTTGGGTACGATTACTTTATAAGGGATCAGATGGTTGCTTTGCTATTAAAACTAGATGGATAAGCTACCTATTCCCACACAGTTGTAGATTCAATATTCTGCTAATAAAACACCAATCACAAAGATTAATTGGTAGTATTCTCTTTATTTGGGTTTATCACCGAATTGCCTTTCTGTTTAAGGTCCTGGTTGATTCCAGATGTCAAATTCCTGTAGGTCCCTCCGTTTAGAAAGTAAAAGGCAAGTGTACCGGATAAGACCAGATATGAAGGATGCTTTGCCCTAGAACAAATCTTTCAGGCCAGTCATTCATAAGATAATGTATAAGAAATGCCTATGTTTTGGTTGTCCATTTTGTTGGAGAAGAGCTGTGAGGGTCCATGGAAAGTGGAGGTGGCTGGAGATAGTGTCAGATTTCTTCACTGAATGGTTACATGTTCAAAAGTGTTCCTTCTGTTAGCTTGCTGAAGAAAAATGTGTCGTTTGCATCTTATTTAGGACCAGGCAAAGACAGCAAGTGAACTCTCAAAATCTATGGAGGCTGTGAGAGGCCATTTACAAGCACAGCTACGAAATAAAGAAGCTGAGAACAACCGTCTGACTGTACAGATCCGGGTAGGTTTTCAGTGGTCCCTGGAGACTGACTGTTCATTTATACTCACAAGATGAATCCACTGGCAAGGGAAGCAGCACTCACCGAGTATTCTTCGTTTCTGTGTCATAGACTGAAATATTGGATGGTGGTGCTTAAGCTGCTAACACATACTGTAACTTTCAAATGAAGTAACAAAATAAAAAGCTTTTCACTTCTGACACGAGGCATAATCGTAGCTTTAAGGACTATGTACATTTATTATGTTTTTCTTTTGAGTTAATTACTATATATTTATTTTAAAAGATGGTTTTGGTTTAGTCAGGCATCAAGACAGATCACAAACTATTCAATTTGTTTTCTGGGAAAATGCTGTGCCATGAGTTTCTGTATTTGATTGCTCTCATGCATGCATTCTGTAATATTAATAAGGTGGAGAAAGTTCCCCTAATTTATCTTGATCAAAGTCTTATGTTTAACATATCTGTTGTTCTGACGATCATGTGCATGCCAATAATTTAGAAGAGCTTTAATTTTGTTAAGCTGTACAGCTGTGTAAAGCAACATTATTATATGCAAATATTTCAATTAATAAAAAGAATATTCTCGGGTAGATCAAAAGGCTGTTAGACCAGTATTTATCTTGATTAGGAGAGGCAATCAGTATTCTGGAGAACAGCTTATGAGAGAGGAAATGATGTCTTTCAGGAAATTTACAAATAGCAATAAATACAGAGATAGATTTAGTTCTGAAGAATTGAGAGGTCAGTAGATTCACAGTCCTGATTTGCCTCGTTTCATTTGAGTTTGAAGGGTGTTTGAGAGTCCACTTTTGATTCTGATATATGAAATCTTTTGTATCAAGGTGGAAATACTGGAAATAATTTCTGTGCTTTAAACCTTCATAGAAACCAGAGATCAGTTACAAAAACTCTCTCGAAGGATTTCTTATTTTTAGCATCTTCAAACTTTTTTTTTCCCCATGTTGTTATTTTATAACTTGCAGTGAAAGGATTTATTTCTGTATGGCTAGAGTAGGCTGTTCCTTTTTGTTACAAGCAGACAGCGTCATAGGATGCATTGGGGTTGAACATACAGCTTTGCTGTCTCTTGCCTTTCTGTATGAACATGGGCATAAATGTTTTTTCAGTCTTTCAGAGGTCATGCTGACATGTCTGTCTGTGTTAGGACAGGATTAAGCAGGTGCAGTGCAAGTACCTATAGGCTAAAGGTTTGAGGTTTTTATGCCTGCCTCTCCCCGGGGTTACTAGAAAACTAATCGCTGCTTTAGGTATACAGGTATGAGGATAATATTCCCTGTGGTGTGTTTCTTCCTCCCGCTGCAGAATCTGGAGCGTAATGAAGCTCAGCATAAGGCAGAGGTGGAACTTATCAAGGAACAACTGAAAGAACTAAGGCAGAAGACAGATCATGATAAAGAGGCCCTGAAGAAAGCCCTACGTGCACAGAAGGAGCGGGCAGAGCGGAGTGAGGAGTATGCAGAGCAGTTGACTGTCCAGCTAGCAGAAAAGGTATCTGATGATACAGGAGGAGAGACCTCATTTCAGATCATGTGTCTAAACCTTTGACTTTTGGTAGCAGCCCTAGGGGGAGAGTCTCTGCTTTCAACTAATGAGATTTATTTTTGTCTCAATGCGTTGGCCCATTTATGCTAAGTTTAGAACAAATCCAGTTTTCGCAGCTCTCACTATATTCTTTGCATGTCCTTAACTTAGGACATGCAGTAACTTGGATTATACAAAACTAGCAGATCTGATTTTTTTTCACCTGATTCTTCAGAACCATCTGAGGATTGGCAGAAGCCAATAAAATAAAACCTTGTGATTTGGGTTGAAAACTGAATGGAGTCAGTTTTTAATCAAGAAGCTAGTTAAAGCAGAGAAGTACAAAGACTTTGAGATGCAAGTCCTGTTGAAAAAGGACTGAAGGTTGAAAGGATTGAAGGATAAAATGACTGAAGAAAAAGTAGCAAAGTTAGGACTAAGACAAATCAGAAGGGAATATGGTTTTTAGGCTACTTATTTTTCCCTTGTTTGTAGAATACTAGGGACCAGAGCCACTATGGGAATTTTATCTGTGCCTTGCATTTCTGATTGTTGGTTTGCTGCCTTCAGAGAGGATTCTCCTTTCCATGATGATGTCTGTTACCTGACAGTGGTGTTGTAGAACACCTCTCTGTGAAGGATCAGGAAGAATAAAAATAAATACTTGTCTTCAATGTTTTAAGCTTCAGTGAAGTCTCCACATATCGTGCTTAGCCATATCAGCATCTCTGTATGCTGTCTGGGTATCCAACGTCTAGTGCTATTTTTGTCACGCCTTTCTTTTGTTTGACAGGACAGTTACGTTGGTGAGGCGCTGTCTACTCTGGAGTCCTGGAGGAGTCGCTACAACAAAGTAGTAAAGGACAAGAGTGACCTTGAACTGGAAATCGTTACGCTGAACAGGTTAAAATAAGACTAGTATGGAGAAACTAGCTTGAGTGGGGATGAGTACCTAGTTCAAGCATAAATTAATTTAATTGAATAATTTAATTGAATTGAATAATTTAATTGGGTTGTCTGTAAACATCCAAGCAAAGCCAGTCCTGTCTATGGGACAGCAGAGTTTGGAGAGGCCGAGAAAGGTGTGGCTTCTGCTGCTGACTTGCCATAGCAAAGGCAGGCTGATCTTTAAATCTCTCTGAACCTTTGCCATTTTGTCATGCTTTGAAATAATTAAGGTTATTTTTCTTTTTAGATGTTTGAGATCCTTGAATGGAAGGTATTAGAAATTAGAGACAGTCTAGTTCATGGCAATTTTGTTGTGGTGGTAAATAAATATGTTGGTATTACTGCATGCAGTATAGTTGTTGCTTCAGGAAAAAATAAATAGATATGAGGCAAGAGAGAAATACCTCTTTATCCCATGCATCTTGGAGGCAATGCATTTGAGCTCCAGGGGGACAATTCAAGTCAATTTTGAGTGGGCTAAGAAGACTGAGGTAGTAGAACAGCGTAACAGGTAGGTATGTATACTTGAACAGAACAGGAATATGAAAGTGTAGGGAAAAGACGTGTTTCTGAAGCTTATTTTGAAGGATTAGGAGTCTTATTCTTTCTAGTCATTTAAGGATTAATTTTCTTTCTCTATGGCAGCCGTATGGCAGACTTGCTGGAACAGCAGACAACCCTGGAGAATAGGATGCGGGAGGACAGGGATGCCTTGGTGGATAAATTGCATCAACAGACTACAGAGACCACTTCGTTCAAAATGGAGAATGAAAGGCTAAAGGTCAGTGATTCTAGGGATTTGAAGCTGAAATGCTACACAAAGAAGGAGAAATTATAATAAGCTGCTTGGCCTCTGAGGACAGAGCTGAATTGCACCCATTACTGCCGTTTAGTTTCAAACCATTTTCACCATAGCTTGAGTATGATACCTAAAGTATGCTGGAAAAAGACATAAAGAAAGTGAGCAAGCGTTCTGGGAGGACTGCCTTTCTTACAGCTTTTGGTAGGAGTATCTTCAGTCCAAGTACTGTTCCTTCTTGCAGCTGAGATCTTAAGTGTTGTTCTTAATCTTCATGGTGCTGGTCAGAGAACAAACAACTGTAACTATTCATGCAGAGAGAATGGTAACCTCTGTAATAATAAAGAAAAAAGGCGTAATGCCTGGCGTATTTCTCCTGTCATTTCTTTTGCCACTGGTGACTCTGGTGGTGACCTACGTAATTTTCTTGTAAAGCTAGGGATTGATCCAAACAAGGAGTGGTCCTAATCCAAGTAGCACAGCTCGTTCAAGCAGACAGACTGCGCATCCAGTCTAAACCCACGTGCTCTGCTGGCATAAATCTGGCAATCCACTTAAGTCTGGAAAGTTTTGCTAATTTACACTAACAAAATCCCTTTTTTTCCAGTCTAGACAACGCTAGATGGCTAATGTAACAGTTACTTCGAGGCACTCAATCAAAGATGTTTTATTTTTCAGGCTAGTGTGGTTCCAATGGAGGAAAAGCTGAACCAAGCGCACATGGAAGTACAGCAGCTCAAGAGCTCTGTTAGGAACTATGAAGGGTTGATTGAAACTTACAAATCACAGGTTGGCATCTTATCCATTCCTTCAGCACTTGCACAAATGTGTTTTCTCCCCTTACTGCAGTGGTTTATTCTGTAATGTGTTAATCTGTGACTCGCTGTTGGAGGTTATTGCAATTTCATATGGCTTTAGATCTTTTGTCGCTTTAGCTCAGAATTAAATAGTGAGATGCTTTCTTCTGCCTTTTGGTGAGCTAAATGCTATTTCTAGCTTCTTCTTTTGGGATTTTTGATATTCTTGTAGTTAGGAAAATAAGTCAAAAGGGGAGAATATTTGCTGGAAAGCCCAAATGAGCCAGACAGGAGAAGCAGAAGGTGAACTTACAAATTTAGTCTGGGATGGTGGTCACTGGCAAGAAGTCTGTTGCTGATTCTTGAGCAGTTTCAGTCACTCCAAAGTATAGCACGTTTGTTGAAAACCATATGCAATAGATAAAGTTTGTGCTTTTTTTTTTGTACGCCCAGGTGTTGAAAACCCAAATGGAAGCAGATGAAGTGACAGCAAAACTGGAGAAGTGTGACAAAGAGAACAAGACACTAAAGGATGAAATGAACAAGGAGATCGAACTTGTAATTATTTCTCTAAAGACTGATACATGCTATAGACATTTATGGATCTTAATGTTCTGCATATAGTTCAAAATGGCTGTGAATAAAGGGTTATCTGAGTTTGCCTTTCTTGATTAACTTTTCTCAGGGATTGTTTATTCTGCAAAATGTATTGAACATTTAACAGCTTCTTTTGGACTATATGGCATTCTTCAGAGGTGTTTAAATTGAGTAGCTTGTTCTTTGCTGCAGAAGTAGTGGTTTAGAACTGTGAGCTATGTAGGTTACACCATTGTTTGCTGTGGAATGACTTTTCCTCATAAAGCAACTTATATTCCTAGTAAAATTGAAGCCCAGGATCCACTGATGCCAAATTTTAAGGGATAGGCTTTTGGAGTAGAAGATAACGTTACCTGGGCTTTGAATTCCAACACTTGCCTAATTTCCAGTGTCGTCATGGCTGCAGGCTTTCACAGAAAAACTTTTTAGTCTAGATCTTATGAACATTTGAAAGTTCCTCATATTCTCTTTGACTGTAGGCTCGTAAGCAGTTCCAGAGCCAGCTTGCTGAACTGGAAAAGCTGCCTGAGATCCTAAGGATCACAGAGATGAAGCTGGCAGAATGTCAGGACCAGCTTCAGAGTTATGAGAAGAAGAATGTGGACCTGTCTCTCATCATCGCAGATCTGCGTCAGCGGGTAAGGGACTGGCAGAGAGCACCTGCAACACAGCAATCTGCAAGTCTGAGACCAAGATGAATTTCTAATCACAGGAAAGTTCAAACTTCATCTCTGTCTCTGTTCTCGTCTCTTTTTGAAAAGATTAAACGTGCACTGCAAAATAAATGTGTGTGCCATGTCTTTGTGCAAGAAGTTAGCAGGGTAGCTAGCAGCATTCCTTACCGTTTGAAAAGTTTTTAATCCCTTGGTACAGAACCATACTGGGACTTGAATAGCAGCAGTAGCAACACTTGCAAATGCCAACACTCGCTTCTGTTACTTCCATCATCTTGTCAGCTTTACCTCCTGTCTTTTTCTGCTGGTGGTGCTGTCCCAACCCTGTTTTCTCACCCTGATTTTGGGTTGTTTGCCTAGTCCCTGTTTTTTTTTTTTTTGTCCCCGGGAGGACTGTATAGGTGTCACAGGACAATTATAGACAGGCATGACTTGTACAACCATGCCTCGGGACACAGCAAATAATCTTGCAGTCTGACTGTTTTACTCTGATGGGCTTGGAGTTACAAACCTTCCTGGTATTTAAGTCTCTAGTGTCTTTGTGGGATGCTGTCATGTATATGGCTGTTATTAATGTGTGTGCTTTGCTGTGCTTACAGGTGGCTGCTCTGCATGCAAGCTTTTACCAAGCTGGCTTTTCATGTGCAATATGAAAGAACTTTCTCATACCTTTCCAACCATTAGCGGGAAGCACCAACAAAATGGATGTTAAGTGTGTTTAGTGCTTTGCTTTTCTATCCACTATTCCTTTCCTAGGATCCCGCAGAAAATTATGAATTGAGCATGTTTCCTTCTGGAGAGCCACATACATTTTAGGTGGTTGGTCATGTGTGTAGTGACTATTCTGTAAAGTAACTAATTGCTGTAATTTTTAGATTGAGCTCCAGGGGGACAAAATGGATGTGACAAGAGAGAGGTATCAATCTGCCCAAGAGGAGAAAAAGCAGCTCACCTTGAAGGTGGAGGAGCTAGAAAGGTTAGAAATATTAGGCTCTCTTGTTCTCTTAACCTTTCCTTTCCATCCTCTTTCTACTGAGATTTTTTTTTCAGGAGATTGAAACATCTTCAATATTTTTCCAGTCCTCCATTTGCCTTCAGGATTCTACACGCTTACTTATCCCACGACAATCTCTAACCACTAGCAGTCCACTAGAGAGAGAGTTGTAGATTCTTGCAGCACACTTAACAAATATTTTTTAAAAGGACTGTGACCTACCCAGCAGATAAACCAGCTCCTTGTTCAATCTAGTCTGATAGTTTTGACGTTACTGAACATTACAATGTTTTTATCTGTTTTTATCAATTCCTTTTAGTGACAATGTCTGGGAAAAGGCAGGTGTATGAGTATTGTGTTCTTCAGTCTTTGAAATTCTGATTTGAGAATTGAAGTGTTTCCTGGGGCTTGGACTTTTTTGAGGGAGTACGGAATCTCCTCCGAGACTAGTCAAGACCTAACAAAAAGGCAGACTGAAACATTCTCCATTTAAAATGAACAGGTTTCCTTCCTTTGTTATCTTAACCCAGAAAACTAGAGACAACGAGTGCCCAGAACATAGAATTCCTTCAGGTCATAGCAAAACGTGAGGAGTCGATCCACCAGTGTCAGCTGCGGTTAGAGGAGAAGACCCGTGAGTGTAGCTCCCTGGCTCGTCAGCTGGAAATGGCCATTGAGGATGCCAAAAGACAAGTAAGTAATTTCTTGTATTTGCGTGTTTTCTCAAAACTACCCAGGCTGTGAAAGGGGAATAATGAGAATGCTGGACATTACCTCCTCAGCCTATGATCAGCTTCATGAAAATCATCATGTTCAGTGAAATAAAAACAATAAAATGTACTGGTACTGCTTGTCAGCACTTAAACCTTTGAAAAACTGAACCCCGCTTCTCCAGTCTGCAACAGAAGAAAGCCCTAGACTGAGCTGCTGCTTACGTATGTGTCCAATGAAGTTTAAAGGGCTTTTGTGGGCAATGGGTTAGGGAAAAATCATTCTTGCATTGACAAACCTTTAACAAGATTGTTGTTCTGTTGTTGCGTGTAGGTTGAACAAACTCGAGAACGAGCAGCATCTAGAGAGAGGGCAGCCCAGTCCAAGAAGTTGGATTTGGAGACCCAGCTGAGTCGGACTAAAACAGAGCTGAACCAGTTGCGTCGGAACAAAGATGACGTGAGTGACTTGCAAGGTGTATTCTTGCTGTGCTGGTAGGGTCCTGGCAGCAATTGAGTCCATAAAAAGGCCCTATGGATGTGCTGCAAAAACACAGAACTTGCTCTAGTCTCAACAAGATTTGCACCAGATGGCATGGGAGATATTGTGACTCCACCTTCACGTACTGTGATTTGTTATCTCAGAGAATGCAATTTTTGTTCTAGAGAAAAGTCGTTCTTCTAGAAGAAAGAAGGGGGAATCTTTTATAATATCCTATTTACGCTGCTTGTTTACTTGAGTTTTACTTGGAACTGGCTTGGTATATGAATCGGGTGGTTTTCAGAGAAGAGCGTGTCTTAATTCCATAAAACTATAGCTAATCAGTTTTAAAAGCCCACATGATTAGCTGCGTTGTCTCCTGTTTTTTTATTGTTGGGTTAGTGAATAGAGTTTGGAATGATCAAAAGAAATGACAAAGGTCATAGCACCATGTATGGTAATGCCATCTACTGCTGTGCTAATTTTTGCTGGCTGCAGCACTTTCTCAGAATAGCTCAAGTTTAATGTGAGTAGAGTGAATGCTGCTGTCTTTCAACCTGTATTTTGTGCTTCTTTATATAGGCAGAGCGACGGTATGAAAGCCGCCTACAGGATTTAAAGGATCGGTTAGAACAGTCGGAGAGCACTAATCGCAGCATGCAGAACTACGTCCAGTTCCTCAAGTCTTCCTATGCCAATGTTTTTGGAGAAAGTGCCTTGCTGGGCTCCCCTGGCCGCTCTCGTTCATCTCCATGAGGGCAATGCTCTCCCTGCGTCTCTGCATTTAAGCACAAAATGAGCCCTACTTCAAAGCCATATGTTATTTAGAAAAGCGGTTGGCATTTCAGGGTCACATAAGGGAGAAGTTTTTCTCTTTTTCTTACAGCACAAGATGATACAATGATGGTGACTTAAGCGTGTAGAATATCAGCAATGCTGGTTTGGTGTTGGAAGCTGGCATTGCACTGTAAGCTGTACCCCAAAACCAGATGGTTCTGCATATGATGGAAAAGGATTTCATATGATGGAAAAGGATTTCATCCTATACGGTCCTGATGCTTTCAGCTCTTAAAACCTGTCATTGGTTTTAGTTGTGCGTTAATGTTTGCAAGAGTTCTTTTTTTCATGCTTTTGTTTTAAATTCTGCTTCTGTATTGGGAAGATCATGTGATATGTTTCTGCTTTTCTCTTTTTTTTTGAAGCTATTTCACATTCTATCAATACCGTGGGTGATAGGATGGTGGGAGATGGGTCCACCCACTTCTCACAGAAGTGTGAAGCTGAAAATATCTTAAGTGCCTGGGCTTAACACTTACAAAAGATTATCTCCTGAACCACCATGGTGTTTGTGAACAGTTTTATACCAGAAGTAATGATTTTATTATTTTTTTACTTAACTCTTGCATACTTTGTGACCCTCGCATTTTTTATTTTAGTGTGTTGCTAATTTTTGCTTTACTCTTCTCACGCTGGTTTCCTAATCCCCAATGTCCCCAGGACTGAGTGAAAATCTTCTGTATTCAAAGACTGCAGTTTAACCTCAGTGGCACTTCAGTTCTGTCTCAGTGTGAATGCTGTATGAGTTCAGGTTGTGCATGAAATACTGATTCAGGTCTTAAGCCAATTAAAGAGCAACTGCTGATGCTCAACATCTTCATCGAACCGGCCTGCACATTCTCCTCAAAAATCAGGTCAGTTGATAGTGTGTTGAGTCTCAAAAACTTGTTGACTCTTGTGCCCTGTTCTTTCCAATAAATGGTTCTTATGGGGACAAAAATAAGCATTTTTTAAAAATCTCTTTTGTATCCTATTTATGTGTGATGTCATTGCGCAGTATTTGTCATAAAGCTTTTGTAAGTTAATCATTAATTGAGAGTTCTGTAATTTTGTGTGTCATACTTAAAAATCCTAAAAGGTGCTATGGTGAAAAAAACAAAAACAATAAACTGTGTTTTAATTGGTTACATTGGAGAGCTCCTCTTCATTATGCTGTGCCTAGGGGCTTTGGGGTCTTATTTTGGAAAACAAAGTAAGTTTTGGTGCAAAACCAAAAGGTCCAGGGGCGTTTTGTCCGTGCAGGCGAGTCAAATCCGGACCTTTTCAATGCCTCCGCTGTGGCAGCCTCTCCCCCTGCCTGCAAACCAGAATTACTGCGGTACTTCAGGTTCGTCTCCAATCCCATCCCCGCTGCCACACCCCACCTCCGCCACAAGACCACACAAAATAAAGGCAAATCGGACAAAACCGCCGCTCTCTCAGGGCCCGCCCCTTCCTCTGTGACTAGTGGCCGTGGGCGGGACTAGAACCCGCGGCCGGGGAGGGGCCCCGCGGCCGGTAGCGCCCCGGCAACGGAAGCGGGAGCAGGGGCGGGTCTCGGCGGGGCTGTTGGCGGCGGCTGCTCCGCGGCCATGCAGGAGAGGGAGCTCCGCTGGGAGACTCTGGCGGCTCTGCGCAACTCTAGCAAGGGCCGCCTGAAATACTGCCGCCAATGGCTGCAGGACGAGGTGAGGGCTCGCCGCCCGCCGGCCTCCGTGCTGCCCTCGGGGCTCCCCTGGGCGCCTGAGGGGAGGGGAAGGGGATGGAAGGGGGGGGGGGGGTCCGGGACCTGGTCCGGCTGCCTGAAGGAGCGGGGAGAAAAGGGTGTGGGGCTGAGCCTCATGCTGGAGAGGGGAGAAAGGGGTGAAAAAATGGTGAGGGGTCTGGGACACGAGTCCTGTGAGGAGCGGCTGAGGGAACTGGGGGTGTTTGGTCTGGAGAGAAGGGGGCTCAGGGCAAACTTTATTGCTCTCTGCAACTGCCTGAAAGGAAGGTGTGGGGAGCTGGGGGTTGGCCTCTTCTCACAGGTAACCAGTGATAGGACTAGAGGGAACGGCCTCAAGTTGTGCCAGGTTGGAAATGAGGAGACATTTCTACTCAGAAAGAGCGGTCAGGCGTTGGGACGGGTTGCCCAGGGAGGTGGTGGAGTCACCGTCCGTGGAGGTGTTCAAGGAGAGGCTGGATGTGGTGCTTGGGGACAGAGTTAGTGGGTGACATTGGTGGTAGGGGGATGGTTGGAGCAGGTGATCCTGGAGGTCCAAGCTTAACGGTTCTGTGAAAGCTGGCAGGAGAAATGGGAAGTGGGGTACTGAGCCGCTGTTATGAGGCACCTGCTGACCCGTGCGGGTGTTCTTAGTTGTGTTTATTCGTGCTTCCTTGCTGTGCTCCATGCTCACAACAAGTATTTTCTCCCAAGGATGTCTTGGAAGGATGCATGTCGCCTCTCATGCTGTCCTCTTATTCTGGCTGGGTCCTGGACAGGATGGTTGGACAGTCAGACCAGGAAATTGCACCCTCCAGAAGTTCAACACCTAACAAATCCACTCCCTGTACAAATCAGCTACCTCCTCTTAAGAAGGTCACGTCTGCCAGCCACCAGGGCTCTTCACCACTTTCGTCTACAGTGCTGAGTGAAACAAAGGTAGCTCTCTAACTATAGCCCGAATGTGAGCAGTTGTGTGGAAAAAGTATGTTAACTTGCTGCCATAAATTGTCTGACAGAGGTTGCAGAGGTTGGTTTGTGCTCTGTTAATTTGTTTGTGGGGAAAAATGTGCTTAGTTCCTTTTTTTTTAGAATAGCCAGGGCAGGGGATGATAAAATTGGCAATAAGAAGATCTTTCTGAAATAACTTTCACAGCAGGCCAAAAGCAAGCTCTTTTTCACCATAACTAAGGAAAATCTACTTGGCGTTCCATAGTTAGTTGGATTAGTAGCAAGGGATTCATCCATGTGGATGAATATGGGCACAGAGTAGGATCAGGCCTTTGTAAGAGTCTGTGAGTACTCTCTTACGCTGTTCTGTCTCTTCTCTGGAGTCTTTGAATGACTGAGATGTGTTACGGCTCTTCCTGAAGAATGATTCAAAGTATAAACTGATCTTGGTTTCCTGCAGTGTAACATCTTCAGTGAATGTAGAGAGAACCTGGGGAGTCTGTCTAGCCTTTTTAGGTGATAGTGAGCCCTTGTGAATGTTCTAGAGGCTATTGGCATCTGCTGCCAGTTTTACTGATTGGGAAGAGCGACTATCACAACCTCATGTAGGTGCTGGGAGATACTCAAAATCATGAGATTACGCTTCTGGGTTATTTAACTCCTCTAATACTTGTGTGTTGGTTGACTCCTTTGTCTGTTTCTCTATGTAATGTGCAGTTTAAGAGACTTGATTTACCCATTTTCCTCCATGAATTTCTCATACTATATTCAGTCACTGATTCTACTCATATGCTGACCACACAGGGAAATAATGGTCTTAGTCTGCTGGAAATGGATCAAGAAGTCCTTCCAACACTCCTTCCATCTAAAGTTACGGAAGTCGAAGGCTGCATTCGGATGTATGAAGAGATGCACAGGTTGAGAGGAAAGGTAATAAAATAAAAAGGGGGTGGGCTGAGGTGTATGTGAATCACAGGAGAGCTATATAACCGGAGGTAACAATGCTCGAGTTAAAACAACAGGGCAGTTCTTTACTCTCTAAGGTTTAGGATAACCTCAAGTGGACCACGTTGGCTATCTATCGGCCAATTTTGTATTTTCATTTGTATTTTCTTCTGGTGAATTCTGGTGGTTATCACATTGTGGTGCTTCTGGCACCTTTGCAATCTGCAGGAGGGGCTCAGGCAGCGGCAGGAGCAGCAAGAGCAGATGGTGAGGGCAGTGTATGACCTTGCAAGTGAACAACTGAAGCGTTTTGATGAACTGAAGGAGCTAAAGCAGCATCAGGAATTCCAAGATTTGCAAGAAGTGATGGAGAAGAGGTGAGAATAGCTCCAATATCCTTAAAATACTATAGCATCGAATCGAAGCGATGGTTAATTCTTAAAAATGTTTAAAAGTAACTTGTTGTGTGTGTTTGTATTTTCTTGATCGTGTCTTTAATAGACCTTTTTTTCTTCCCCTGTTTATGTGTATTTTAGCTTAAAGGAAACTCAGGGACAGCAAGAGAAGTTGAAAGAAGAACATCGACACAGAGCAAAGGTCTGAGACTTGTAACAGTTTTCTTTCATAAAAGAGCATGACTAGTTGGTAGGAACTGGAAAGACCAATTGATTTATTTGTCTATACATAGCATTCCTGGGGTGAGAAGGTATTTTCTGGTACTGCTCCAGGCACCTGCTGTGTTGTTGTGGAGAGGCAGTAAAGGCACCTGAGTTACAGGAGCAGAACAGTGGGGTCTTTAACTGAACTAACTTCCATTCAACGGTTGCTGATGTTCATACCTGAACTGGGCATTTGCTGCTGCTATATGATTGGTCAAGACATTGTCTTGATGGTTAAGGTGTTATTCTTTAAAGATTAGTTTGCCTTTACTACTTCCATAGAGATGGGGTCTTGTTTGTAAAAATAGCACATTGCGATGTTCTTAGGCCTATCCTTAGAACTTCATCTGTTAACTTATTTGAGGAAACTTGGATATACTTCTTTTACGTCTTAAGATTCAATCTGAATCTTTTTATTTTCTTCCTAACTCTGTGGCAATCAAACAGTCCTGAGATTCCCAGTGGACCTCTTATTCTCCAGCCCTGAGGCTCCATGGATGCTGTAGGCAGCAAAATTGGTCAATCGTGTTATTGCAGCTTCTGTAGCACTTCTGTGTTCAGAACCACATTCAGACTACAGCTGGTGAAAATTTTTTTGGTTGCTTGGTTTTTCCCTATGTGCAGTTCCTTTCATCAAGCCAGGAAGGCCCTGTAAAGCTAGAGTTGCTTTAGCTCCTGGTCTATTTTCTTTTTCTCCCTAGGTATTAAACCTAAAACTGCGTGAGGCAGAGCAGCAGAGGCAGCGTCAGGAAGAGCTGGAGCGTTTGCGTAAGGAAGAAGGCCAGGAAAGACTGCGTCGCCTTTATTCCATCCAGGAGGAAGTGCTACAGCTTAACCAGCAGATTGATCCCAATTACAGACACAAAGACTTGCCAAAAATTGATCTTTCCTCATACAGTAGTCGAGGCAACCAGATCTGTGGGCTGGTGTCAGGACTCATCCGCACCACTAGTGAGGTAGTGGCTCTAGGGTTGTTCTTAACTGTGGTTCTCCTTCTTTTTAAAGCTCCCTGTAATTGTTTTCTAAGGCAGCTTGTTTTGAGACAGTTAACTAACGTCACAGAAATGTTTTTAGATGTTTGGCCTATAAAGCAGCTAATTCAAAAGGCAATTTCTCTTCTTTGACACTTCAGCTGTGTGAAAATGGCTTATAAAAATGCATGAGGATTTCTGCAAGAGAGACTGGTTATGAAAGCAGTGCAGCTCTTAATGCTGTTAAGTTCCTTCTTGAGGCACACATGGAAGTGGAGTGGTTCATAAATTATTAAAGAGAAATACTGGATGTGGTAGGGTACTCCTGTCTTAGTAGGCGTTTTTGCAGGAATTATGTTTCCATGAAAAACACTTTATGTGAAGGTGAGATACAAACCTTGAAAAATTAAACACTGTAATAACGGTCGTCATCTGTTCCAGTTTGTCACCGGTATCTTCCTGCAAAGGAAGCCATCTAGTCTTTGCACTGTGGTTCCGTTACACTTGTCAAAGTGTGTTATTAATTTTTACTTCCTAAGATCTTGTGAGATCGAGTCATGGACTATGACCCCCTTAGGACAAACTTTATGTACAAATAAAGGAGAAAAAGGTTTTCACTAAAGAGGATAAAATGTGTAGTTGGCTCCTGGATTATTTGTAAACTAGTGCTTCAATGGCTTCTTGCTTCTACTGTTGGACTATGTGTAGTGGAACTAAAGCCTGATGTGTTATTGCTTTCTCTATTTCTTGATAGAGAGGTTTCCCTACTCAAGTGGATGTGACCAATACTGAACGAGCACTGCAGGAAATGCGGGGGCTGATATCCAGCATGCAGCAAGAAATCGCTGCAGCTGTGGAAGAAAAAAAGAGGAGAGAGGAAGAGGAAGAGAGACAGAAGCAGCAAGAGTTACTGAAAAAATCGCAGATGAAGGCTCAGAGCGCTGCCCCTGTGCAGCTGCCAGGGGGAAAGCAGCCAAAGGAAGGTTGGTTGTACTCTCCCCCTGCCATTTCCTCCTTATACACTTTCTTACTGTTTTGCCAAGTCCTATTTTGGTATCTTACTGTTGTGATGGTGAACCTTCTCGTAGTTTAACTTGTAGCACAACTAACGACATGGATATAGGACTGCCAGCAGCAAACTTTATCTGATGCAGCATAAGCTGACCGTATTAAAAAAGAACTGCTCTTCCCAGATGTGGGAAACTAGAGAATAACATTGTGTCCTCTTACAAGTGTGGATGGTTCATACCTGACAAATCGACAAGGGCAGGCCAATGAAGTGGCTTCTTTCTTGAGCATAAGTTAGGTCCAGATATTAGTCATACATAAGATACTAAGCTGGAAAAGGAGGACTCCTGTTTAATTAGCAAAACTGTAGTTACTCTATGAGTTAATCTAACTTTCTAAACTGAATTATGGGGGAAAAAAGTACACATCGAGTTGTTAGTTCCTTGTAGTTTAAAAAAAAATCAGGTGTTCTAGAGTTTTGGGTCTTTGTTAATCTCCCAAGTTTTAATTAACTTATTTATTTTTATTAGGACTTCAAGTGAAGACAGACGAAAGTATAATGCGTTGGTACCAGGAGCTTCAAGATGCTGCAAACCAGTGTGTCGCTTCTTTCAGTGCGATAAGCAACTGCAAAGACAACGAGGTACAAACAAATGATTAACGCTGTCGAAGAGGGATTATCTTGATCTCTAGTGAAAGTAGTAGAGCTTTCATAAAAACACATTTCTAGCAGCAGCCTCTGTTAAGTCTGCTCATCCTCACTGCCATAGTAGTAATGAAAAAATACATTAATCTGTCAAAAAATGAGGAGCTGTAGCCTATCAGTGAATTGTAGCCTATTTTTTAATTCTGCAGATTAGTAATTTTCTGCAGTTTTAACAATCCGGATTGGACTGCTATAGGTACTGAAAGACAATGCTGTATGCTGCTTCTAATGACTTACTTTTTCACTCTTGCTTTTGTCATTTTTATATATCATTCATTCTTCAGGAGACTTTTTCCTGTTTATTTAATGAGTACTTTACATCTTAGTATGACTCAAACCCTGAGACCGAAAAATGTTAAACATTGGGTTCTGAACATTTACCTTAGTGTATTTTTTCCTGATGTTTCTCAGTTATAATCATTTATCATATAGTCTGCAGCAGAATAACCTTTACTCATTCAAGTCTCGAACATGGATTCAAAATGCAAATGAAACAAAAGCTGTTAGATGCTGCCCATTCTGTCCCTTCCTCCCAGTACATCATGTGCATTTGAAAATCCAATAGATGTGTCCTGAGGCAAAACTAACCTCCTTGTCTGCTGCTGGCCTCCTGGGGGTGCCTTCAGCTCTTAAAGACTGTAGCTGCAGGAACCTGGCATCTTACTGACTCAGGAAGTGGTTTTTACTCGTTATGTTGCTGGTCTTCTAGGTGTGTATAACTGTTAAAATAAATGCTAGCTATGCTGGAAATAAATATTCTGACCTCGGCTCTGTGAGATGAGATTGCGTAGTATTTTCACTGGATTTAATTCAGCTAAAGATGAGTTAGGATTTAGGGCTGAATTCCTCCTTTCAGAATTCGGACTATAAGCTGTATATTGCATCAGTGAAACTCTGCCTTTTGGTCTTGATCAATTCTCTTGCCTTTAAAATTTTTTAAAATGTTTTTTTGTTGTTGTTGTTGTTTTGCAGGTTAAGAAGATAAAAACGGAGTTGCAGAAAGCAGCTACGATCCCTGTTAGCCAGATCTCTACCATAGCAGGTCGGGAAAAGACAAAGAGCTCAATCCAACTGTCATGCCTTTTACTGTAAAGATTTTAGTAGTACACAGTGTAACCAAGGTTTCTATAATTACCGTTACAGAAGAGAGCTGGCGTAGGAAGAGGCCAAGTCTTTGTAGCACAGTGCTTGCTTTTGTTTTTAGAGTCTGTTGCCTCCCTGAGAAGCCTCTTGCTTCATCGTAATTCAGTTTCTTTAATCAGATGGAGCAAACGAGCAGTTGGAGGTGCCTTGCCCTTTAGGGTGTGGGTCTAGTTTTTGTGCAGTTTGTGATCTTTTTAAGGCTTATCTGCTTTTTCCTAACCTTCTGTCTGCATACATTCCTGATGTATTTACAGGCTCTCAGCTGAGAGAGATATTTGACAAGATCAATAACCTGCTCTCTGGAAAGTCTGTTCAGAGCGGAGGGCGAAGCGTATCAGTGACTCAGCATCCACAGGGTCTGGATTTTGTTTGTTACAAACTTGCAGAGAAATTTGTGGTGAGAAACTCTTTTCTTTTTTGGGGTGGCAAAGGTAGCTGGTGCTTTAGGAAGCTCCTTTGGGCGTTATCCTCCTTCTTCAACAAACAAAATTACTAGGCATGTGTTAATGTTCATATTGATTAGAGAAAGTGCTTTAGGGATTAAAAAAAAAGCAACAATGAAGGAACTTTTTTTTCTCTTTTCTTGTCTCTCCCTCCACTGTCTTATCTTTTCTAAGAGGAATTATTGATTTAAATTCCAGACTTACATGCTACAAAATCTTAACTAGTTTGATAGAATAACAGTGGAAAACAGGTTGATAATTATTTATGATCTATGACAAAACTGTACACATGCTCAAAAACCTACTTCTAGGCAGAATTGGAGGAAAAAGAAGAAAGCTTACAAGAGTCAAGCTTCCGTCCATGCTGTGCAGTTAGCACCTCCTGAAAATGATGTATCAATGTTTGAATTGCTTTTTGAAGTTGGCAGTATTCTTTTTTTTCTATTCTTTATTTGGTAAACTTGGGTTGTTTGAGACTTTCATTTGTCAGTGCAAAGACAAAATACATGCAAAAAAATTTCCCATGGAGTAAAACTGTGACTGAATTTGTAAACATTAGAATATGGATGTTTGGAGTAAAAATATCTGCGTAGCCTTGCACTTTGTGCCTGAAGATGCTAACTCCTTTTTTGTGTCCTGAGCCAAGTTTGTCATCTTCTGTGGGAGCTGACGACACAGGGCCTTATCAGCTTTTTTGTGGGTGGCTACGTAGTCACAGAAACATTAATATCCCTTCGTAGAGGCTAATTACAACAGAGGAGAGGGAACAGAAAAAAAATATTTCGTTTTTTGTTGTCTGAGGAATGTCCTGGCGGGGTGGGAACAGACTTTTCTTTCCCCTTCCAGAGTCAAGGAGAAGAAGAAGTAGCTTCTCATCGTGAGGCAGCTTTCCCAATTGCAGTGGTGGCATCAGGAATCTGGGAAATACACCCTCGAGTCGGAGATCTCTTTTTAGCTCATCTACACAAAAAGTGCTCCTATGCTGTGCCATTCTACCCTGCCTTCAAAGAAGGAACTTCTATGGAAGAGTATCAGAGGTAAATTTATTACTGGAGTTCTTCAGCATGCACTCAACAAGGGCTAAGACTGTATTCTTGTGAGAGCACTTTGCTTTTCCCCATCTCTAATTACTTAGACACTGTGACGTCCTTGCATAGACTCTGGAGGTTTACCCACAGGTGCGCAATTCCCCTGATTCTGCACCCCTGGAGAATGTTTTTTAGAACCTCTGGAAATGTTTTTAGGGGTAATGGATGCTCTTTTGCTTCTTCTTCCTTGTTGTTCTCAAAGAACAGTTGATAGCTGTAGCTTGATTTGACCTGAAATGTCCAGTACAGAACCTGAAGCTTCTGTGTGGTACAAAATAGTGGAATATATGGTCTAGAATGTAATGATCAGCCTTTGCAATAATGCTTACATGGTTTTGGATGATCCTTTATCTCAGTACAATTGACTTAAAGTAACCTGAGAACTGCAGGGACTCGTGTGAATGTATTTTGCTGTCCTAATACTGGAACATCTTCTCATACTTAGGATGCTTGGATATCAATTTAAGGATTCTAAGATGGAAGAGCAGGATCATTTTCTTAAACGGATATCAGGAATGATTCGTCTTTATGCTGCTATCATTCAGCTCCGGTGGCCTTACGGAAACAGACAAGGGGTATAAGTATATGATGTTATAATTAGAACTTTGTTAGTATCCCAAATGTATCATAAACCGGATTTGCAGCTGAACCTAAACCAACTCATAATATATTTAAAGAGAGATGTCATAACCACACCGAACAAGGCAGTGCAAAGTACTTTGTATCATAGACCTTTACTTGGTATTTACTTTCTTGGTATTTTCATAACGGTCAAGTTGGATGTAAGGCTATTGTCAATCAATTTTATCAAAGTGAAAAGAAGTCTGAAAGCTGTCTGTTTTGATAATAGCATTTTGCATATTGTAAAACAAGTGGTGGTTAGCTTTTTTTTATTGCTTCATAGACACATCCTCATGGGCTGAGTTATGGATGGCGCTGGCTTGCTCAGATGTTGAATATGGAGCCTCTGGAAAATGTGACAGCTACAGTTCTTTTTGGTTTCCTGGAGGTCAGTGACATACGAGCCTAGTTAGCAGCAGCAAAACACTGGAAAATTATATAACAAACATTTTTTTTTCTTTTTTATTTTTTTTTTAAATAAAAAAGTCATGATTGCTTTATGAGACAAGACAGTAAATTGGTGAATTGGTGGTTAAAGGGATCTAAACTGGTGACACTGTAGTGTTTGAAGGGATTATTGATTGAGGTGAAGTTTGTTAAGATTTTTAAGAAGAGTTTCTTTAACTTGTCCATTTTCCTTCAGAAGGGAAGATTAATAATTCCAGATTCTTGCTAATACAGCCTTAGAATTGAATGATTTAAAAAATTGGTTTACCCAGACCACGTGCAACTTCTATTGTTATATTTTCCTTAAAAAATAATAATAAAAAAAGAACCTTAAAAAATAGTTGCATGCTCCTGTAAGAATATAAGGTTTGCTAATCACTTGGCGCCAATTCATACAATGCAGAATATAAGGTCCTGTGTCCATTCCAGATGAATTACTTCATAAGACAGGATGGATTTTTCAGGTTGGAAAGGACAGAATCTGATGTATATTAATCCATATCCCAAGATACATAGCTGTCCTAAATAAGAGCCAAAGCTGAAGGCTGGAGTCAAGGGAGATGCCTTCTAAAGAATGCCTTCTAAAGAATATATCAAAAGAGAGAATAAATTACAAAGCGAAATACACCAGAGGCATTCTGTAAGCTGGCTATATGAATAAAATTGATAAGTACGTACTGCACTAATCAAGATTGGTAAATGACGCCTTAGCAAGTGGTATTAGGGAAGACTGTTAACTTTCAAGGGAGATTGGAGTGAGAGGAATTACAGCATCAAATGGGTATTAGTGATGACCACCTAGTCAACAACAAGAAAAGGTGATTGTGTTGGCAGCAGGGCAATCTAGAACCTTTGCTTGTTTTATTGTAGGTATAGGTATCTGTCTTAATGTCTGCATTAAATATTAAGTGATTGATATAACAGGCTCATTGAAAGTGTTACGCTATTCTGAGACCCAATTCTATACCGTAGGTATGCGGTAACGCTCTCATGAAAGAGTATCAGTTTCAGTTCTGGAAAATGATATTGCTGATCCGAGAAGACTACTTCCCAAGGTATGATATTTGTTTTTAGGAATGTGAAATAATCCTTGTTTTTACTTTTTGGGTGTTTGCCCTTAAAGACTCTTCCACCTTTTCCTGTCTCTGACATTCACCTCCCTATCCACTTGCAAATAAAACTCAACTTTCTGAATAGATTTTGAGACATGCTGTTCTTTCTACAGGATTGAAGCAGTTACCAGCTCTGGACAGATGGGCTCTTTAATGCGTTTCAAGCAATTCTTGGAGGTAAAGCAATTTTTTTTTCAGTTTTAGAGTGACTTTTTCCTCCACTCCATTCGATCTATGCATCATTCCAATAACGATGCTGGCGCTGCTTGCAGCACACTTGATAGTCCGGACCTGTAACTATGACGTAACCTGTCTTTCACTTACTGAATTCTCTTAATGATAGTTACGATGTCAAACATCTTGCTTCTTTCTTACCTCACATCTGTTTTTCTCAGTGGAAATTTATTTTGGTTATAATTGATGTTCAGTGAGAATAGTTGCAATGAGAGGAGATACAGGGGCTGAGAACGATTCTGCTGAGTCATTTCTGTAACAGCTCATTTTCATCAGTGATTTTCTTACTTTTTATGTTGTCCTGATTAGATTATGAGGAAGCAGACATTTAGAGCTTCTCTTTGTAGCATCTCGTTAGCATTGTATTTTGTATATGTATATTTTAGAGAAAACTTGCAAAACTGATGAATATTTTGTTTTGTGAATGTTGTCTTAAACTAGAGCTATCATATTTAAATATCATAGCTTGTACTTTCAAGACAGATTTTGATACACTTTGTTAGCAATGCTTTGAATGTGTGCAATAAGAGCCATCAAAATCCCTGAGAAGAGATGGCAAACCAAGATAACCATTTCTTTTTATTTTGTTGTTGTTGTCTCCTCCTTACTAGGAATGTCTACAGAAGAAGGAAATCCCATTACCAAAGGGCTTTCTGCAGTCTTCCTTTTGGAGGTCATAAATCAGCGTATACTTCTTCCTCCATGGATGCCAGCGCTTTCAGACCTGGCTTCCTGTTTACATATAGAGGCAAAACAAATTCATTTTGTGTTTGGGTGGATGAGGAGATTATATTCAATCCATGTGTTAAAGTGTAATTCAGTAAGTTTTATGTTGAGTAAAACAAAATCTTGTTTAATTTGTTGGAAATGGTTAAAGCTGTTCTTTATTTTGGATTTTTATAGGTTTTTATAGTAAATTATGGAAAACTGAGGATTTTTCTTTTATATGTTTAAACACATGGAAGATAGTTTACATACAGTATTCTGATAACTTCTGGATTTCATTATAAACACTTGGACTGAGAATTTGCTTAGTGCTGTTCTGTTCATGGAAGTGAAAATACCTCAAAGCTTTATGAAGTCTTAAAGTAATCAGTCTCAGAAACTTACTGGTGAAACTTTGTTTTTGTTATTTATTATATCAAGCTTTTGTAATTCACCTTCCCTTGTGTTGACATACTTGCATCCTGGCTGTGGCAACATCTTAAAACTACTGAGAGACTGGTGAAAGGTACTTGGCAGCAGCCTGGACATTTCTCTCTGAATGTAACTTTGCTCCAAGAGGCAGTGTCCTTGATCTAAGAGAGGTAGACTCACTGTTCTAAAAACTTTGTGTGGATAGTAACTTCATGGCGAAAAAGCGGAGTTCCTGAAACTACAGAAATTCTATGTCCACTATCCATTAAGTGGATGAAAGCTAATAATCCATTTTATTAAAAAAAAAATAATGGTGAAACAGCGCGTTCATTTGAACACTTGGGCTGATGTTCTGTAATCAATTGAGGGGGAAATGGTATGCTTGAGTTACCTATTGTGCATTGAATTATATTTTATAATGACCATTTTATATAAATATATTTCTTACTTTTCAATGTCATGCCATTTTTATGTATTAAAGTACTGTAATACTTCTATACCAATGATGGATTATTCTGAGAATAGTTCATTCTAGAAATTTGTTTAAATTTAAATATTAAAGTGTGATTTTTTTCTCTTTAATCTGATGCAGCTTTTTTCTTTATTTTTCTGTAGCTATTGCAGAGTAAATAGTATGGGGGATCAGGGTGGTGGGAGATTTGATAGGTATTGCATTGTTCTTGAATTATTTTGATAGTCTCCAAGATGAGAAAATCTGCTGCAGAGTTCTAGAAAGTAGTATGTGATTTTTTTCAAAATACTGTTACAAGTTAAAATTATTATTTTTACCAGATTGATAATCGTAAAGGTTTCACACTTTGAAGCTGTAGAATGTGGAATTGAGGGGGCCATATGACAATTTGAATTTGATTTTTTTTACATAGCCCTCCAACTTTCTGAGAAAAGATTGTAATGTATGTACTATGGTACTTAGGCTTTTAAAACCTTGAACTTTGACTTTAAAATTGACTGATAATAAATTAAATTTGAATTTGGTGTATACATTTTGTAAAGTGACACTGGAATTCATTAGATGAACGTTACTGGTGATTGTTCTGGTATGCTGGAAATCTTCTTCCAGTATCCTTTAACAGGTAAGCACTACAACTTTCATTAGTATACTTGAAAATGCTTGGGTGTTTTTTTATATATGTGGAATTGGAGATGTTATGAGTACATCTTGCATATCTGCAATTATGTTGGAGACTCATTTTATCAAGATAGTAATTGGTAGTTAGAAACAGTTACCTGCCTGTGCCAAAACACGAGGGGTGATTTGGTGGTATGTACAAGATACAGAATCTTTCCTTGTTTTGGTTGACAGGTACTGGGGTTTACTAATGTTTTTTGGGGGGTGAATATAAGTACCTATTTTCATTAATAACAAATATATGGTATCTCTTTTTACCTCAGTAAAGGGCATCCAGATATTTATATGCTATCTCAAAAACATTAATAAGAATTCTTAATTGAACGGGTGCTCTTCCAAATAACCAATAAATCACTATTTATTTTTAGATGTAGCTTACGGTTGCATCTACTGCTTGAGCTGGTGCTTGACTTGTATCATGCTGTTCTGGTTTTTGTTATTTTAGCAGCTTCAAATGTTAGCCATTTGGTGTTAAGCTGCAGTGCAAATAAGGTCCTGTGCATACATTAAAATGGCATCACATGCATATTCATATCCAACATGACAAGCGAGAGCATCTCACGTGTGAAAATACTGCGCACTCAGGACCAGATGCATTAAAATTGCTGTGAGTCATACTCTTCCTTAGAGACAATAGTTTGAGGCAGCCCTATGGGTTCTGATGCAAGATCAGTGCCAGGGTGCTTTTTCCATTTAAGTCCTTTAATAAAAGAAAGCGTTATTAACTCAGAAATCACTAAAAGCTGCTTGCTGTGTTGGCCCTACAAACTTCTGTCTCACGAGGCCTCTAAAAACCAGAGATTTGGGTAAACCTTATGCCATGTCTATTTAAAACATCTCGTTTGTACAGAAGGCTCATTTTCCTTTGAATTTATGCATTGGCTTCTTAAAAATAGATGAGTTTTGACAAGCCTGTGCACCCTTCTGATGTTCTGCCCTTGTCGAGCTTCTTTGTGATTCTGACATTGCGGGCTACTTCAAAAAGACAACCTTAACCATATTTATGTTGTGTATATATATATATTTAATAAGGGAAAGCTGCTGAGGCTGCTGTTGGGCCTATTGATTGAATTTTCACAATCTGCGGCAGCTCTGGGGTGAGAGCAGGAACCTGGCCCCTCCGGCGACTGAAGAGGGGGCAGAAGACCCCACTGCTGCGCTAATTAAAATGATTGCCAGTGTCACTCGGTGTTTTTGTTTTTATTTTTATTTTGAACATTCGCTAAGGGTGGGGAAACGAGGGCCGAAGGCCACCACACAGCCTTCGCCCCTCAGGCGCCGCGCCCCGCCCCGCCCATCGGCGCTTTCCGAAGCTCCTCGGCAATTTCCGGAAGCCCTCGTCACTGTCCGGAGCCCCTCGGCTCCCTCCGCTCCTCCCCGCATGCGCACTCCCTTCTTTCTACTGCGCTCGAGCGGGTGGGGCCGTCCCCTCCTCCTCCCTCTCTCCGATTCTTTCCGAAGCCCTTCGGCCCTTTCCGCGGGCCGGCCGCCCGTTCTGCGGCGCTGACGTCACCTCCGCATTCTATAAAAGAGCCGGCGCGGGCGGAGCGGGGCGGCCGTAGCGGCGGAGGGGCGGCGGCGGCCTGACGGGGACGGGAGCTGCGCACCGACCCGGTGAGGCTGCGGCTGGGCGCCGCGCTCGCCTTCTTCCCACCTCCCTCGGGTAAACCGGGCCGCCGCCCCGTCACGCCCCGCTCCGCCGCTGCGGAGACAGGTGTACGGGTGCGCTGCGGCCGGGACTCGCCCCTCACGGCGGTGTCCTATGGCGCCCGGGGTGGGGTGGGGGGGCTCTCCCCTCAGGGGAAGGGAGGGGAAGGGACGGGAACCCCGCTCCCGGTGGGGGGCTGCAGCCCCGGGGCGAGGCGCGGATAAAGGGCAGGCGGGCGGGGAGCGCCGGGATCCGCCCCGGGCAGCGGCAGGAATTTCGGCCGGTGCCCCGGGGTGGGTAACGCGGGGACAGCCCCCGGCCGTGCCCGGCCTCTCCCGGCTCCTGAGGAGAAAGCCGGCGGGGTCGGAGCCCCGGCAATGGCTTCCTCGAGCCAGCCAGCCCTGCCCAAGGTCAGCGTGAGGGGAGAGGGGGAAGGCAGAGCCCGGGGGGCCGCTGGCAGAAAGCGTCTCCCCTCAGAGAAAGCCTTCACTCCCCGAAATCCTCCCTTCCTCACAGAAAGCCTTCCCCC